>NC_092267.1:2385242-2587742 GCF_036320965.1 Panulirus ornatus
ATAAACACACACACACACACACACACACACACACACACACACACACACACACACATATTCTCTCCCTAAATATGAAACTATGGGGATCACAAGGCTTATAGCTCCATGAATGGTGATTGTGGTGTTGAAATACGAGAGTGCTGAAAGTTAACGGCGGGACGGTGTGACCTGAATCTACGAGTTACTTATTAACAATACCTAAAGATACATGGTAGTTAACATCATATCTAACAAAGGTGACTAGGTATTAGTGCCATTTTGGACATCAAGACCTGGTTCGACTAGGTTAGGTTCAGTTGAAATTGTTTTATTCCCCCCGATGGTTTCTGATGTCTTTTGAACGATTCTGACCTTCACTTTGTGTTCCCCCGCCCATCCAAAACCCCGGTCACCACTATGGGGTCTCCCATTACCATTGGATAAAGGAAAGGATTATCTAAATAGGTATTTAATGATCTGTGGTAGAAGAAAACAAAGACGAAGGTCAGACCCGTTCTAAACAGAAGAAAACATCGGGGAAAAAGATAGCTTCAAACTTTCAAACAAGTGGAAGTTCGAAATGGTGACCTTACAAGGAGTGAAGTTTGACACAGGAGCAGTATAATTCACCCTCTCTCTCTCTCTCTCTCTCTCTCTCTCTCTCTCTCTCTCTCTCTCTCTCTCTCTCTCTCTCTCTCTCATGCGACTTGGTCCCACTACCTCCGTAACATAACGACCGGTCGACCATTCTCCAGACGAATCCAATGTGAACTTACCACATCATTCCCCCTTCTCACCACCACCCCACCCCCTTCTTCCGTTAACGGTCGTGTGTGTGTTTTCATTTCAGTTAACGTAAACATGTTTTCGTTTAACATCTGAAACTATCTTTTTTTTATATATCTTCGAGAAATAAATTTCGTAGTTGTCACATAACTCCATTATCATTTATTGTAATACACACCCTCTCCTCTTGTTTAACCAAGTGCTAACGAACTGATTATTTAACAAATTAATATTCTGTGTTTTTCATTACGCTTGATAGCCATCAAGGTACGATGAAGTTGTACTGTAATTTGTGTATTTATATTTATTATACTTTATCGCCGTCTCCCGCGTCAGCAAGGTAGCACAAAGGAAACAGACGAAGAATGGCCCTACCCACACACGTACACATGCACATACATAAACGCCCATACACGCATATATACATACATATACGTTTCAATGTTCACATATATATGTACACATGTACATATTCAGACTTGCTGCCTTCATCCATTCTCGTCGCCACCTCGCCACACATGAAATAGCATTCCCACCACCCCCTGTTATGACAGCATTTTCCAAGCGATTTCGACACCAAGATTACTTACGTCATCGCTGATATCGGCGATAGGAAACGGGATATTGTGGACATTAGCTTGACTCCCTACCAGCAGAGGGAACTACACATCTCTGGTGAGGGTAATGGGAGGGTGTTTGACCTACTTTGGAGTGCGCCTATGGAGATGGTTGTCATCAGTCATTGTTTCACTCAAAGTTTTTATACAAACCATTCCTTCAACCAGTCCAGTGAACTTATAGCTTATTCACTGGATGTCTCTATGGGTATATATTTCTATGTCACCTGAAACGTCTCTGAATATTCATTTTTTTAATGATATTTCTTTGAAGTATTTGTTCAAATTGCACAAAATCTTACCCACGGAATATTCAACCTCTTAGCAAACACTAAAGTAACGCAATCTACGGGACTGAGTTATAGACCTGCTTGTATTGGTAGAAAAGCATTTTCTTTTAATTTCCATCACCTTATCAAACTTATATATCACATACCAGAACAATGTTTACACTATGTCCCACGTCCTTATGTATCACGCACCAGAGTAATGTTTACACTATGTCCCATGTCTTTATATATCACACACGAAAACTGTTTACACTATGTCCCATGTCCTTATAGATCACACACGAAAGCTGTTTACACTATGTCCCATGTCCTTATATATCACACACGAAAGCTGTTTACACTATGTCCCATGTCCTTATATATCATACACGAAAGCTGTTTACACAATGTTCCATGTCCTTACATATCGCACACGAAAGCTGTTTACACTATGTCCCATGTCCTTATATATCACATACGAAAGCTGTTTACACTATGTCCTATGTCCTTATATATCACACACGAAAACTGTTTACACTATGTCCCATGTCCTTATAGATCACACACGAAAGCTGTTTACACTATGTCCCATGTCCTTACATATCGCACACCAGTACAATGTTTACACTATGTCCCACGTCCTGCTGCCTAGGATGCCAAGTTAGGACTGACGATGAGGTATGAAAGTGCTGAGTGCTGAGCTCTTCACGTTTTCTCTGGTGATTATGGTGTTTTAGAAAACGTGGTACAGGTACAAGTAATTTGATTATAGTTACACAATCATTCGTAAAAGCGCTACACATCAACATGTATATTATTCTGTATTTCAGGGTGTGTCGGTGAGCAGGCAGACTTATATGATTAGTCTGAATTAATCAACATCCATTAGATGCCCATTTTTTTGTAGATATATATTTTCTATGGTGACCGATGGGGCATAACAGGGCCCCAGTCGGATGTCCCTCAAAGGTAGGAAGGTTAAATGAAGAGAGAAAGGCAAAGGAAGGAAAGGAATTCCACAACTCATATGTTAGAAGGGGAATTAAAAAAAGAAAAGGGGAGGGATTATAACGGCCAATCCTCGAGTTGCTGGTCTCCAAGCAGAAACTGTAGGAAGCAGCAGTCAAGACGCTTGTGCCACGGGTGGAGGGACATCCAGCCAGACCACGAGAGCAATGGCCAGAATGATGCGTAAAGGAGAGAGAGAGAGAGAGAGAGAGAGAGAGAGAGAGAGAGAGAGAGAGAGAGAGAGAGAGTAAGAAATGGAAAGGTTGCAGAGGGGCGACCTCGCCAGTTTGAATAAATGAGACGAAAGATTCTGATTCCATTCTCATTAATAGATTGGGCAGAGAGTGAGCCACACATACCATACGCATATCTTACTACGATCTAATACCATCTTTGTTCATGTTCACCTTTTCTCATATACATTTGGTATCAAAAGGCAATAAAAAATGCAAGATAGACACAAATACCATATAGCCCGTACCAACGCCGACCCTGATTACCCAGAGTACTTCTCATATCACTTCCCTACACTGCTCACCACGCCCTGGGCCTGGTTCAAGGTTCATGCAACCATCCTCTGCTTCAACCACCGTAATGATACCATCGCAGCTTCAACCACTGCAATACGATCACCACAGCTTCAACCACTGCAATAACATCACCACAGCCTCAACCACTGCAATAAGATCACCACAGCTTCAACCACTGCAATAAGATCATCACAGCTTCAACCACTGCAATAAGATCACCACAGCTTCAACCACTGCAGTAATATCACCACAGCTTCAACCACTGCAATAAGATCCCCACAGCTTCAACCACTGCAAAAGATTACCACAGCTTCTACCACTGCAAGAATATCACCACAGCTTCAACCACTGCAATAAGATCACCATAGCTTCAACCACTGCAATAAGATCATCACAGCTTCAACCACTTCAATAAGATCACCACAGCTTCAACCACTGCAATAAGATCACCACAGCTTCAACCACTGCAATAAGATCACCACAGCCTCAACCACTGCAATAAGATCACCATAGCTTCAACCACTGCAATAAGATCATCACAGCTTCAACCACTTCAATAAGATCACCACAGCTTCAACCACTGCAATAAGATCACCATAGCTTCAACCACTGCAATAAGATCATCACAGCTTCAACCACTGCAATAAGATCAACACAGCTTCAACCACTGCAGTAATATCACCACAGCTTCAGCCACTGCAATAAGATCCCCACAGCTTCAACCACTGCAATAAGATCACCACAGCTTCAACCACTGCAATAATATCACCACAGCTTCAACCACTGCAATAAGATCCCCACAGCTTCAACCACTGCAATAAGATCATCACAGCTTCAACCACTGCAATAATATCACCACAGCTTCAACCACTGCAATAAGATCACCATAGCTTCAACCACTGCAATAAGATCATCACATCTTCAACCACTTCAATAAGATCACCACAGCTTCAACCACTGCAATAAGATCACCACAGCTTCAACCACTGCAATAAGATCCCCATAGCTTCAACCACTGCAATAAGATCATCACAGCTTCAACCACTGCAATAAGATCACCACAGCTTCAACCACTGCAGTAATATCACCACAGCTTCAACCACTGCAATAAGATCCCCACAGCTTCAACCACTGCATTAAGATCACCACAGCTTCAACCACTGCAATAATATCACCACAGCTTCAACCACTGCAATAAGATCCCCACAGCTTCAACCACTGCAATAAGGTCATCACAGCTTCAACCACTGCAATAAGATCCCCACAGCTTCAACCACTGCATTAAGATCACCACAGCTTCAACCACTGCAATAAGATCACCACAGCTTCAACCACTGTACTAAGATCACCACAGCTTCAACCACTGCAATAAGATCAGTGATGGACAGCGGCCTCAGAGAATGACCTGTTTTTGTTTTCAATAGATTTAACTCCGAAAATAAACTTTTTGCAGCAGCATTTGATGCTGGTAGGGATGATATCTACAATAGGGCATATGTTGAAAAGGATCAGACATTGGCTTAATCCGTAATTAACTTGAACTGTCATTAATTTCATATAGAATCCTATTAACCTACAATTAGAACTTTTGAGTTATTGTGGTTTTATAATGTGAGTTCGGATTTCTCCATTCGTCATTCAGATTATTATATTCGTGATGCATTCGTGATACAGCTCACGACAACTAGTATGAGCCATTTTGGACCGAGCGAGTATAAATGCCTTTTCGCTAAGAACAATTTCCCAGATTGTTTGGAAGAGAACAGAATGGTGTTCTTCAATGCAATTTCTACTTGTTATTACCTTCCCATAGTCGCTTACAGGACTCCTTTCTATATTATAGAATATAGGTTAACTATACGTGAAAAAACATATCATCCCTGGGGATAGGGGAGAAAGAATACTGCCCACGTATTCCCTGCGTGTCGTAGAAGGCGACTAAAAGGGGAGGAAGCGGAGGGTCTGGAAATCCTCCCTTCCTATAAGACTTTCCAAAAGAACGAACTGAACAAGGAGCCAAGTGAGAATTTTTCCCTCGAAGGTTCTATCATCTATTCTTGGCGTTACCTTGCTCACGCGGGAAATGGTGACCACGCATGAATGAAAGTGAAAAATCTTGATATATGATTTCTGTAAACATTCATGACGTCATTCATAAGAAGAACGTTATAAGAGGAAGTATCCTACACTGACATGGAGTGAGGCCCACCAGTTTTCCTTTTAGATGCCATGGTCATTTTCCAATTCTAAGTACCACTACTAAATATTTAATTAAAATTAATCCAGGCGTTGATGAAAAACAGTCTAGGTAAATTCTGAGCATATTTATTGTCTAATTAGTATTAAAAAGATAGCCTAATTAAAAAGCCTGGAACTTTTACATCATTGAGGTCCTGATATGAACGAAAAAAGTGAATTTAAAACACCTGTTGAACAGTTTTAGAACATTCTTAATTGGGCTTTGGTGGTAAAATGACACTAATTAAAGGCCATGATAACCAGCGTGTTGACTATCGAACTGATGGTTTGACCGCGTTGTTGTTAACGAGGAAAAAATACCTGATGCCGGAGTCTCGATTTCTGTTGTAATTAATGGTTTGGCTTTTTTCAAGCTTAGAATTACCGGTGTTTGTCTTGACACTCATAACCATCGTGGTGGATATGGTGAACGGGTAGGGTGGAGGAATGGTGGTGGGTTGTGAGTTCAGCGGGAGCAGGGACGGTGGTAGAGATGTGAGGATTCCCAGGAGGTCACACTGCCAAAGCATCGCTGATGTCCCTCATAACATGACGTAACAGTATATCTATCTATCTATCTATCGATCTATCTATCTAAATATACATATATATATATATATATATATATATATATATATATATATATATATATATATATATATATATATATATATATATATATATATATATATATATATATATATATATATATATATATATATATATATATATGTTTGGATGGTATTGCAGTGGAATTTATTAAAAAAGGGGGTGACTGTATTATTGACTGGTTGGTAAGGTTATTTAATGTATGTATGACTCATGGTGAGGTGCCTGAGGATTGGCGGAATGCTTGCATAGTGCCATTGTACAAAGGCAAAGGGGATAAGAGTGAGTGCTCAAATTATAGAGGAATAAGTTTGTTGAGTATTCCTGGTAAATTATATGGGAGGGTATTGATTGAGAGGGTGAAGGCATGTACAGAGCATCAGATTGGGGAAGAGCAGTGTGGTTTCAGAAGAGGTAGAGGATGTGTGGATCAGGTGTTTGCTTTGAAGAATGTATATGAGAAATACTTAGAAAAGCAAATGGATTTGTATGTAGCATTTATGGATCTGGAGAAGGCATATGATAGAGTTGATAGAGATGCTCTGTGGAAGGTATTAAGAATATATGGTGTGGGAGGCAAGTTGTTAGAAGCAGTGAAAAGTTTTTATCGAGGATGTAAGGCATGTGTACGTGTAGGAAGAGAGGAAAGTGATTGGTTCTCAGTGAATGTAGGTTTGCGGCAGGGGTGTGTGATGTCTCCATGGTTATTTAATTTGTTTATGGATGGGGTTGTTAGGGAGGTAAATGCAAGAGTTTTGGAAAGAGGGGCAAGTATGAAGTCTGTTGGGGATGAGAGAGCTTGGGAAGTGAGTCAGTTGTTGTTCGCTGATGATACAGCGCTGGTGGCTGATTCATGTGAGAAACTGCAGAAGCTGGTGACTGAGTTTGGTAAAGTGTGTGAAAGAAGAAAGTTAAGAGTAAATGTGAATAAGAGCAAGGTAATTAGGTACAGTAGGGTTGAGGGTCAAGTCAATTGGGAGGTAAGTTTGATTGGAGAAAAACTGGACGAAGTAAAGTGTTTTAGATATCTGGGAGTGGATCTGGCAGCGGATGGAACCATGGAAGCGGAAGTAGATCATAGGGTGGGGGAGGGGGCGAAAATCCTGGGAGCCTTGAAGAATGTTTGGAAGTCGAGAACACTATCTCGGAAAGCAAAAATGGGTATGTTTGAAGGAATAGTGGTTCCAACAATGTTGTATGGTTACGAGGCGTGGGCTATGGATAGCGTTGTGCGCAGGAGGATGGATGTGCTGGAAATGAGATGTTTGAGGACAATGTGTGGTGTGAGGTGGTTTGATCGAGTAAGTAACGTAAGGGTAAGAGAGATGTGTGGAAATAAAAAGAGCGTGGTTGAGAGAGCAGAAGATGGTGTTTTGAAATGGTTTGGGCACATGGAGAGAATGAGTGAGGAAAGATTGACCAAGAGGATATATGTGTCGGAGGTGGAGGGAACGAGGAGAAGTGGGAGACCAAATTGGAGGTGGAAAGATGGAGTGAAAAAGATTTTGTGTGATCGGGGCCTGAACATGCAGGAGGGTGAAAGGAGGGCAAGGAATAGAGTGAATTGGATCGATGTGGTATACCGGGGTTGACGTGCTGTCAATGGATTGAATCAAGGCATGTGAAGCGTCTGGGGTAAACCATGGAAAGCTGTGTAGGTATGTATATTTGCGTGTGTGGACGTATGTATATACATGTGTATGGGGGGGGGGGTTGGGCCATTTCTTTCGTCTGTTTCCTTGCGCTACCTCGCAAACACGGGAGACAGCGACAAAGTATAATAATAATAATAATTATATATATATATATATATATATGCTCATACAAATGAACTCCCAATCATATCCGTCGACGTTCACTCTTGTGTGAGTTCACTCATGTATTTTTTCACTCATGTATGACTTCTATCATATATGAGTTTACTCATGTATGATTTCGCTAATGTATGAATTGTCATGTATGATTTCACTCATGTATGATTTCAATCATGTATGTTTCACTCACGTATGAGTGAACTCATGTATGAGTGAACTTGGTTATCATTCAAGGCTTCGATAATCTCGATCAAACTAGCTAATGGAACTGAACTCGTCCGCTTTCGCTCGTAGGAATGAAGGCACAAAAATGTTTTACCTCGAATGAGGCAAAGTGCCTTTTCTTCGACAGGGTTGTTAACACATGGAATGATTGACCAATTCGAGTGGATGCAAGCAGTGCCGTAGACATGTCTAAGTTTATACTGGATCTCTATTCTGCTAGAAATCCACAATCAACATCTTATCCTTAACTCTACGAAAAATGTACATGTCTTCCTTTTTTGAAAGATGTGTGTGTCATCGTTTTACTAACACCACATTAATCCATGAGTTTCTGTCCACTTCCAGGATCACAAAGAGCCTCGCCGGGACACAAATGGTCCACTGCTGTTTGAATTCACGTGTATTAGCACGTACGTTCATAAAAAATAGAAGATATACAGTACGAGTGATGAAGGACAGAGGGGGAGAGTGGGTTGAAACACAGAGCCGTTTTCTTACATATCCAGTAAGTTTAGACACATCCCGGGACCATCACACACACATAGAGCAAGTGGGCCACACTCAGAGGCGACATCGTCGCTGCCAGGACTCGCTAAGCCAATTCCCTCCCCAGCCAGTTTCATCTGGACGAATCTGTATATAAGGATCTACTCTCAAACTAAACCCCATTAGACACCGTCTCATCTCGTGAACCCGCTTCCTCTCCACGTCCCTTATAATTACAGCCAAGCCGATTACTCGAGGCGGATCTAATCTTCACACTCCTCGCACCCCCGACCCCTTAACCTGGCTTCCACTGACATGACCCGTGACACAATAACTGACTGAGCAGCGACCAGGGTTACTGTACCCGGCACGCGAGACCATCCTCCTCCTGCTCCGACTAGACTCACGAGCGACCGACCACACTCCCTCGACCAACCACCACACCCAATGCTCCTCCCACCACACCCTCACCCCAGCGACCGACCACACTCACTCCTGCTCCCACCACACCCTCACCCCAGCGACCGACCACACTCACTCCTGCTCCCACCACACCCTCACCCCAGCGACCGACCACACTCACTCCTGCTCCCACCACACCCTCACCCCAGCGACCGACCACACTCACTCCTGCTCCCACCACACCCTCACCCCAGCGACCGACCACACTCACTCCTGCTCCCACCACACCCTCACCCCAGCGACCGACCACACTCACTCCTGCTCCCACCACACCCTCACCCCAGCGACCGACCACACTCACTCCTCCTCCCACCACACCCTCACCCCAGCGACCGACCACACTCACTCCTCCTCCCACCACACCCTCACCCCAGCGACCGACCACACTTACTCCTCCTCCCACCACACCCTCATCCCAGCGACCGACCACACTCACTCCTGCTCCCACCACACCCTCACCCCAGCGACCGACCACACTCACTCCTGCTCCCACCACACCCTCACCCCAGCGACCGACCACACTCACTCCTGCTCCCACCACACCCTCACCCCAGCGACCGACCACACTTACTCCTCCTCCCAGCACACCATCCATTGGTGGTCCAGTGACAACCTGTTCGACTGCTGCTCTCGATAGCTTGGGTTCGACTCCCGGGCGTACATTGGTAAAATTGTTTAGATCTATTCATACGCGAAAGCTACATGGTCTGTTACATGGTTAGAAGTCTATAAAGATATGACCATGGAGTAGATAACATTATGAGCACAAAATTATCAAAAATGGCAGATTAAGATAAAAGTGTCCTGTGTATTATATCTGCTGTCAGAAAAATAGGTATATTAATGCATTCCCGCGCTCTTTGTGTTGGCTATATCACATAGTTAAAGCCGGACACAAAAACTTGAAGTATCATTACAAACTTGAAAAGCAAAATACAATCATTGCAGTAATGACATAGAAAAAAATATCATGAAACATAACATTGAAAAACACTGATGCAAAACAGAGGCAAAACAGCAACAGAATAATATCAGAAATATTCATACATATTTAAGGATGAAACTAACGTTGGTGCTTCGTATCCGCTGGATCACCTGTTTTGGGAGGAACAGGACATCACGTATTTTAAGGTCTTCAAGTCCTTCGCCAGCCGATAAGACTGGGTGTGGGGACGCTAGGTCTGCATAATCAGTGAATCTGAATATTGACAGAGGGTAGGCCAGGTTGTGGCCCAACCCAAGGTGGTGACTAGCGAATGAACATAGTAATATGATACAAAAGCCCTTAAATATAGCGCTTCGCGCTCTCTATCTGTGATGAATGATAACCCCAAAGCTTGTAGTGAACAGGTGTAGAATAATGTATTCAAGCGTTTGAAGATCATCGAACTTCCCAAGAGATTCTCATGACGCTACCGAACTATCATATTCCATTTGTAAATCTGTGGTTTCACTCTGATGGCGAATATCACACTGCCTCCCCACCCACTAGGGTCTATAGAACTAGTGATTCCGTTATGGACAATAGTCTTTATGATGTCTGGAGACGTAAGCATTTCACAGCCATACAGGCCCCGTTGGCTGGGAGGGATGGTAGCCACAGTAACACAGCCTCTTTAGGCAGGTCTGCAGCCCTACCTTACTCAAGGTCACCTCTGGGTGGATGGTGGTAATGACAGACTCCCTCAACCGAGCCAAGACTGGCACTTGAATCATTCTCATCACGATCGTAGACTCGTTTATGTAAGCATCCCATTCGACAATGGAGAGGGTGACATACGTGGCAATCATACGAGCAGTCATCACTACCACACACATACCCGGCAGCCATACTTGGAACCATTCACTTCAAAGCCAGACATCAGCAGATACCTGACTAAATATACTTCACGAACATACGTGATCAAGGCACAATACACACCACCGATAAAGAGAAACAAAGCAAGGTGTTATGTCTTGATGATGATCAAAGTTATCGTTAACCCTAATAATGATATTGACTATCATTGTGAAAACTGAAGATAAACTTCGTAAGATAATAACAGTTTGGTGGTTTACAGGTCCAAGAGGAGACACCAGGTAGCCCAGAAGAATTCGTGACAAGTTGGCAGATATTTGTAATGAACATGATAATAATGGGTTTTAATGGGGGACTTTAACATGACCAGTTGGTAGGTATTTGTAATGAACATGATAATAATGGGTTTTAATGGGGGACTTTAACATGACCAGTTGGCAGGTATTTGTAATGAACATGATAATAATGGGTTTTAATGGGGGACTTTAACATGACCAGTTGGTAGGTATTTGTAATGAACATGATGATAATGGGTTTTAATGGGGGACTTTAACATGACCAGTTGGTAGGTATTTGTAATGAACATGATAATAATGGGTTTTAATGGGGGACTTTAACATGACCAGTTGGTAGGTATTTGTAATGAACATGATAATAATGGGTTTTAATGGGGGACTTTAACATGACCAGTTGGCAGGTATTTGTAATGAACATGATAATAATGGGTTTTAATGGGGGACTTTAACATGACCAGTTGGTAGGTATTTGTAATGAACATGATGATAATGGGTTTTAATGGGGGACTTTAACATGACAAGTTGGCAGGTATTTGTAATGAACATGATAATAATGGGTTTTAATGGGGGAGACCGTCTTTTCCCAGTATCGCCTGGTGTTGGCTCTATCGAAATCTGCATGATGGTTTCTTAATTAAAACTCGTTCAGAAACCTACTCGTGAGGTGAACATATTAGACTTGGTTTTAGACACAAAAATTTCTTCGATATTTACAAGGATGGAGAAAAGTCTGGTACAGGTGATTAATAACAAACATTTTTACGAGGTAAATTTCAACAATTTTTTTTCATGGTTGCCACAATCTAGATAAAATACCACCAGAATTCAGACTGAAAAATCCTTTTAGTTGAATTTTGCGTCGCTTTTTTTTCTCTTTCATAAGCTGGAATAATATCGTCGATGAGAAAGTCATGGAAGTAATACTAAGAAGGTTCATTAAGCCATTCACAGTAATGGAGAAGACAGACGTCCGTGTCAGTGCATAGCAGATGATCATTTTCCAGAAGTAGGTTAGAAGCGGTGGAATGATGAAATACCCAACAGCCTCCGCCCGCGAAAATAGCGCAGAAGAAACTTAACAAGAAGCAATAACCAACCCAGGAGCCAACTGCGTAAAAAATTGCCCGGAAAAAAATGAAATGAAAAAAAAAACATATTTGCCGAAGAGAACATTTATGCGAAACGTAAATTGCTAAAAATAGCGAGAGGAACGTTTGGTTGATTTTGTTATTTATGTTATGAATAAAAGAGTCTTTACCCAGTTAATTGGTCCACAACTTACAGATAACGAAGCCTTGGTTTGAGAAAATACAGATATATACAAAGATCTTTAATGATCTGTTTCCATTCGTATTTCCTAGTAAAGACACATCTGCTCCAGACCCAATCCCATTGTTGGCGGAGAAAATCTCACAACAAATGGACAGTACAATGGAATACAAAGGATCTGAAACAGTAACAGACCACTGGGTTTCTTCGAGGCTGTCTGTGATCGTGGACGATATCAGAAACTCACAGATTAATGTGGTTAAAGTAGAAAGACATACAGATCACCCAGATACTCACAGATTAGTGTGGTTAAAGTAGAAAGCCATACGGATCACTCAGATACTTACAGATTAATGTGGTTAAAGTAAAGTGACATACGGATCACTCAGATACTTACAGATTAGTGTGGTTAAAGTAAAATGACATACGGATCACTCAGATACTCGCTGATTAGTGTGGTTAAAGTAAAAAGACATACGGATCACTCAGATACTCACAGATTACTGTGGGGAAAGTAGAAAGACATACGGATCACCCAGATATTCATAGATTAGTGTGGTTAAAATAGAAAGACATACGGATCACTCAGATATTTACAGATTAGTGTGGGTAAAGTAGTGAGACATACAGATCACTCAGAAACTCAAAGATCTGTGTGATTAAAGTAGACATACAGATAACTTAAAGAGAATTTAACCAGCAAATCTTCAATTAAGGATGTGCATATAATGTCAGTCGTAAAGATGGGGAGAGAATATCTGTCATATAGAGAGTGAGCCTTAAAAGGACCAGAAAGAAATAAAACGACAATTTCTTTGATGTTTTATCCGATAGCGACCATAGAGGAGGAAGGTGATGTAGTTAGTAAGGCCCTCCCCTCTAACTGCTCTTTCTGTCAGTCACTTGTTTTGGGAGGAGAGAGTTCCAGGGTGCTGGAAGCTCGACAGTGTTACATCGATATTCCAGAGGGGTAATATATCCCCGGCTGGAAATTGTCGCCTAGTTAGCTCAACGCTGAAGATATGATGGGGAAACTCATCATTGCAGGCGATGCGTAGGATCGCCACTCAATCAGCAGTTAGCAGAATGATTTTGGACGAGAATCTTTACGTCCAAAAATAAATCCATCGGAACGGTTTTGGTCGAAAATGTTTACGTCCAAAAAAAAAAACTATCGGAATGGTTTTGGTCGACAATGTTTATGTCCAAAAAAATTATCAGAACGGTTTTGGTCGACAGTGTTTACGTCCAAAAAAATCTATCAGAACGGTTTTGGACGACGATCTTTACGTCCCAAAAAAAATCTATCAGAATGGTTTTGGTCGAAAATGTTCACGTGCAAAAAAATCTATCAGAACGGTTTTGCTTCAAAAATTTTTAATTCAGGAAAGAAAAAATCTCTCAGATACATTCTATATGAAGAAATATAATATATATATATATATATATATATATATATATATATATATATATATATATATATATATATATATATATATATATATATAAGAATAATGGCTGACGTTATGTATCGATACTTTTTCTATTTTCTTTTAAGAAAGCATGAATAAAAATTTCGCATCAGCTTTCTATCCAAACTTAAGGCTTATGGTAAAGAAAATGTATTCCGGTGGTCAAATTACTGGATGTCAGTCCGTACGCAGAGGACTGTAATTGACGACAGGCTCCAGAATAGCTAGACATAATTCCCATTTTCACTGAATGATGATTGCCCCAGGACCCAATTTCTATGAAAGAGTCATGGCGTTCCGTTGGACCTTTCAATAGACCCCTGTAATCCAAGTCTACGCTACATCCAGTAGCAGGGAAATGTAAATTCCTTTGGAGTGAGAAGTTCTTTGACAAGCCTATATTTCTAATGATACAGTCTCGCTAAAGGTAGCCTTCCACTCGCGGCGCAACCTCGAGCAGGCGGAGTACGGTAACATCTTTCTGGTACATGCATATGATCCTAGTTCTTATGAAAGTTATGGAAATTCGCAAAATGACGACACTCAAGGGGAAATGGATTTACGACAGACACTGAACTCTTGTAAACGTAACCTGGCGTCATGAAGTTGATATACTTGCTTATTACAGATAGCAAGATTGCATCTATATGCAGTAAAAACGAAAAGACAGGATCCAGTGTGAAGTCTCTTGAGCTGCATGACGTAAACGAAGACCTAATTGTCATGATCATTGGTGATTATATGACTTAAAGCAAGGATAGCATATGGCAGAAAGTGAGAGTAAAAGAAGTTAGGGGGGAAGATTGAGAAATCGAGGTATTTAGGGAAGCAGTGATGGCATGTGCGAGAGAAGTGTGTGGCATGTGGAAGGTAGGAGGAAAACAGGTGAGAAAGGGCAGTGAGTGGTGGGATGTCGAGGTTAAGTTATCAGTGAAAGAAAAAAGAAAGGCGTATGGGAGGTACTTACAAGGAAGGAGTTTGAGTGACCGGTAGATGTACAAGAGAAAGGGACATGATGCCAAAATGAAGGTGCAATGGCTGTAAAAGAGAGCAAGTGAATTTTGGGGAGAGTATGTGTTAGTAAACTTCAGGAAGAATAATGAGAATATTTTGGAAGGAGAATAACAGCGTGAGAAAAGCAAGAGAACAAAATTTGATAGGTGAAAAGGGAAAATGGAGAAATGGTAACAGGCAATGATGAGGTGAAGACGAGATGGAGTGAGTAGAAATGTTGAATGTTTTTTAATGATAGAATGGCAGATGTAGGGTATTTGGATCGGAGAGGTAAGCGAAGAGAGACAGTCATGGCAAATGGTTTAGTGAAGAAAGAGAAAGCGTTGAAAACCTTGCGTAAGATCAAATGTGGCAAGACGGTTGATGCGGATGGTATTGCAGCCGAATTTCTTGAGAATGGGTTGACTGTTGGTTATTGGCTAGTTAAAGTTTTTATTGTATGGATGGATTTTGGGGAGGTGCCTGAGTATTGAGGGAATGCCACCGTATAAAGGAAAGGGAGACAAATGTGAGAGTTCGAATTAAAGAGGTATAAGATTGTTGAGCATACCAGGTAAGTTGTATGGGAGTGGTGATTGAGTGGGTAAAGGAATCTACAGAGCATCAGACTAGGGAGGAGCAGTGTGGCTTCATGAGTGGTGGAGGATGGGTGGATCATGTGTTTTCTCTAGATAGATTTGGATGTGTGGCATTTATGAATCTGGGGAAGGCATATGATAGGGTTGATAGGGATGGTATGTGGAAGGTTTTAAGAGTATATGGCAATGGGGGAATGCTATGTGAAGCAGAGAAGTTATAATGATTATGATTAATTCATTTCTAGGGCTTCAGTAACCAGGTCTTTGGTAACTTATGTGTCAATCTGATCACAAAAACGGGCGACACATGACTACTTACAAGACGAGAAAGACGTCTAGGATCTAAGGCATCGATGGGGGGATGACTTAACCCCAGCTTTGGAGAACACAGAAGGGGAAGAACCGCTGAATCTACATCGAAGAGTTACGATTGAGATTGAAAACGCTGCGAGCGAGAGAAGCAAGACTACGGCTGGTAATGGTGATATAACTTGTTTTCTCGCGATCGCAATATTGCCGTGTGCTAACGTTGTATAAAGCTGGACAAATCTCTGAACTATAAAATGTCCAGAGATCCTTTACGACCCGCTCCCGTTTCAGTGAAAAGCGTTAGTCATCAGAACGCAAATACGAGATATATCATAATACACACATGTAAAATACTGGAGTATATTGTGGAACAAGGATAATACCTTTGATGGATTGTTTGAGAGGAATGTGAATATGAAGTCCCATGACGAGCGGAACTGCTGTAAGAAACATTTGAACGATAAAAAAAACATTAATATCAGTGGAGCAAAAATGTGGTGAACCATCTCACTGGTAAATCGCTCAACCACCACTAGTAAAACCCCCTGTATTTAATCAAGTGGCAAATTCCTAAAGGAGGGGGAGGAGGAGAAGAAATTGGTAGGACAGTCTGTGATCCGTATATCACAATGTGTGTGAGACTCCCTCTTTACCCACCACCATCGCAACACACACTCTCACCCCAGTAAGAAGTATTACAGACCCATAACACAATGTCGAGTCCATCACCCACTGAGTTACATTCAGTTATGTTGGACAGATAACTTTGGACTCTGGTTGATGATATGCGGGTAGTTACCACAGCTCCATAGGTGAGTAAAGTAGAGCGTCTTTAGTTTGGAAATGTATTTACGAACTACAGCTTGTAAAGTCTGTATTTCGGAACCATTGCTCCAGAAGGCGTTACCGGACTCCGACTGCGCGAGGTTTCACTACGAGTAAAGAGTGACCATTGGCGAGGCTGTATCTCTGGGAGAACAGTCTCGTTAAAGAGCTTATCATTCCAAAGGAGTCTGCATTTCACTGCTACTGGAACCAGCGTAGCCTTGGGAAGCAAGAGCCTTTAGAAAAAGGTCTTGGGTAACACCAGAACTATTTCATAGAAATTAAACCTGTGGTAATTATAGATAAATGAATTGCCAGAGTACCACTATCTTTCATTGTCATTTTATACTGCTATAATTAAAGTAAAAAAAACTATCTTTCATTGTCATCTTATACTGCTATAATCAAAGTAAAAAAAGGAAGAAAATATACACGTAAAACACATATATTCAGAGCATGATTCATGAATGAAGAATCTAGGATTATCTATAATGTAAACTATTCACAAATACCTACCTGGAGAGTCGAACCCTGATCCTAAAGTGTGACGGCCAGGCACAACTATAAAACTGGATCACGGTTAAACTTCCACCAACCCTGCAACCTTCAACGACAAAATCTCTTTATCTAGTCAGAAAATAATTTCATTGGCTCAATCCCATCTTATCTTATGGCACAAAGAACCAATTTCAGTTTTGAATTTCAGTGACGATTTTTTCTCGCAGTTACTTCATCTACTTGATGGCCATGAAATGTAACTGTAGCCTTCAGCAATACCATAGATGTTAATACACATTTTGATTAAAAACTCAAATAATAGTTCAGTTGGCTGCATTTGCAAAGTGCATAGAATGTTTCTTTTCTTTTTATACGAAGGGCAGGTAAAGGTGCTCGACTTACAGAAACAAGCTGTGAGGACATGGCATCATGTTCGTAAATGTTGAAAATGATAATTCTCTGTGCCACCTGGACGGAATGACTGTCTCTTTAATGACCTCAATATGATGCTTTTATCAATAGAAATATCACCCAGATTAATATATGTTGCAGAGGGCGACTTAGACGGGAGGGAGCGTGGAGCTGGAAATCCTCCCCAATCCCTTTTATAAATATTAAAAAGAAGGAACAGAGAAGGGGGCCAAGTGAGGATATATCCTGAAAGGCTCAGTCCTCTGTTCTTAACGCTACCTTGATAGCGCGGGAAATGGAGAATATGCATGACGTACAAGAAAGATACAAGAAAGAAATATGTCAGTTGATATACAACGAAGCGACGTGACTAGAACGCCACTTGGTAAACAAATATATATATATATATATATATATATATATATATATATATATATATATATATATATATATATATATATATATATATATATATATATATATATATATATATATATATATATATATATATATATATAAATATATATATATATATATATATATATATATATATATATATATATATATATATATATATATATATATATATATATATATATATATATATATATATATATATTTATATATGAAAGCCGGCAAGGCAGCAGGTTTGGATGGTATTGCAGTGGAATTTATTAAAAAAGGGGGTGACTGTATTGTTGACTGGTTGGTAAGGTTATTTACTGTATGTATGACTCATGGTGAAGTGCCTGAGGATTGGCGGAATGCGTGCATAGTGCCATTGTACAAAGGCAAAGGGAATAAGAGTGAGTGCTCAAATTACAGAGGTATAAGTTTGTTGAGTATTCCTGGTAATTTATATGGGAGGGTATTGATTGAGAGGGTGAAGGCATGTACAGAGCATCAGATTGGGGAAGAGCAGTGTGGTTTCAGAAGTGGTAGAGGATGTGTGGATCAGGTGTTTGCTTTGAAGAATGTATGTGAGAAATACTTAGAAAAGCAAATGGATTTGTATGTAGCATTTATGGATCTGGAAAAGGCATATGATAGAGTTGATAGAGATGTTCTGTGAAAGGTATTAAGAATATATGGTGTGGGAGGCAAGTTGTTAGAAGCAGTGAAAAGTTTTAATCGAGGATGTAAGGCATGTGTACGTGTAGGAAGAGAGGAAAGTGATTGGTTCTCAGTGAATGTAGGTTTCCAGCAGGGGTGTGTGATGTCTCCATGGTTGTTTAATTTGTTTATGGATGGGGTTGATAGGGAGGTGAATGCAAGAGTTCTGGAAAGAGGGGCAAGTATGAAGTCTGTTGGGGATGAGAGAGCTTGGGAAGTGAGTCAGTTGTTGTTCGCTGATGATACAGCGCTGGTGGCTGATTCATGTGAGAAACTGCAGAAGCTGGTGATTGAGTTTGGTAAAGTGTGTGAAAGAAGAAAGTTAAGAGTAAATGTGAATAAGAGCAAGGTTATTAGGTACAGTAGGGTTGAGGGTCAAGTCAATTGGGAGGTAAGTTTGAATGGAGAAAAACTGGAGGAAGCAAAGTGTTTTAGATATCTGGGAGTGGATCTGGCAGCGGATGGAACCATGGAAGCGGAAGTGAATCATAGGGTGGAGGAGGGGGCGAAAATCTTGGGAGCCTTGAAGAACGTGTGGAAGTGGAGAACATTATCTCGGAAAGCAAAAATGGGTATGTTTGAAGGAATAGTGGTTCCAAAAATGTTGTATGGTTGCGAGGCGTGGGCTACGGATAGAGTTGTGCGCAGGAGGGTGGATGTGCTGGAAATGAGATGTCTGAGGACAATGTGTGGTGTGAGGTGGTTTGATCGAGTAAGTAACGTAAGGGTAAGAGAGATGTGTGGAAATAAAAAGAGCGTGGTTGAGAGAGCAGAAGAGAGTGTTTTGAAATGGTTTGGGCACATGGAGAGAATGAGTGAGGAAAGATTGACCAAGAGGATATATGTGTCGGAGGTGGAGGGAACGAGGAGAAGAGGGAGACCAAATTGGAGGTGGAAAAATGAAGTGAAAAAGATTTTGTGTGATCGGGGCCTGAACATGCAGGAGGGTGAAAGGAGGGCAAGGAATAGAGTGAATTGGAGCGATGTGGTATACCGGGGTTGACGTGCTGTCAGTGGATTAAATCAGGGCATGTGAAGCGTCTGGGGTAAACCATGGAAAGTTGTGTGGGGCCTGGATGTGGAAAGGGAGCTGTGGTTTCGGGCATTATTGCATGACAGCTAGAGACTGAGTGTGAACGAATGGGGCCTTTGTTGTCTTTTCCTAGCGCTACCTCGCACACATGAGGGAGAAGGGGGATGGTATTCCATGTGTGGCGAGGTGGCGATGGGAATGAATAAAGGCAGACAGTGTGAATAGTGTGCATGTGTATATATGTATGTGTCTGTGTGTGTATATATATGTGTACATTGAGATGTATAGGTATGTATATTTGCGTGTGTGGACGTGTATGTATATACATGTGTACGGGGGTGGGTTGGGCCATTTCTTTCGTCAGTTTCCTTGCGCTACCTCGCAAACGCGGGAGACAGCGACAAAGCAAAACAAATAAATAATAAATATACAACATTATGAGATGGCCTTGATCAAGGCATTCAGTTGCCCGTACCCTTTCGGCTAACATTATCAAACGCCTTCGTCACATAAGTAATCCTTACTTAACAACAGCACAACTAAATATGTTATGAACTTTACGTATTCTGCTTAATGGAGTAAATTCCCAGGTAGCCCAACCTACTTGTCTTACCTGTCTTTCCCAATAACTATGACCTGGCACATTTCAAAAGACAGGTTTTTCAATTCTTCCAAAATTCGTAAATACTTTCCTTTATCTCTTCGTTTTCCCTCTTTCATTGACCTCTCTATATTTCAATTAAGGTCCGGCCTGGATGTAGCCTTTCGTCCGTGACTGGAGCCTGCAACGGAAAGAATGAAATATCACAGACTTATCCCACATAAAATGGTCACATCAGTAAGTAAATTAATATATTTCTTCAACTCTGGGCAACGATGAGCCTACCCATATCATATATGTGTCCCATAGAGAGACAAAAGTCGTATATTACTCTTATATGTATTATATTTACAACAGTAAATTCAGTATCAATCATATATCTGTTATGTTTATAGGTGACTCAATAGAAATCCTACACATGCTATATTTACAGCAGTAAACTGAACAGTATTATGTATCTTTATTTTCAACAGTAAATTCAACAGCAATGTAATATGCGTTATATTCACAGCTGTAGATTGAATAGTAATCTTATGTGTATTATTTTGAACAGTAAATTCTACAGTAATCTTATAAGTGTTATATTTACAGCAGTAAATTCAACATTAGTTTGATGCTTGTTGTATTTACAGCAGTAAATTCAACATTAGTTTGATGCTTGTTTCATTTACAGCAGTAAATTCAACATTAGTGTGATGCTTGTTTCATTTACAGCAGGTAATCGAACAGTAATCTTATATTTAAGTAAATACGGATCTACTTCAGTACACTACTCTTTTAACTACCTCACACATCAATCTTATACTTTTCCCACTCAAATTCCTAACTTCTACATACTCTTTAACTTCTCTAAAATCGAAAAATTTAAAGTCGTTTTATCATGAGAGTCACGGTGGCCATAATAGTCTTATATCTGTCCTCAACAATAGAGACACAATTGAAATATTCCCTGAGAATGGCCTCACTGACAGGGGCACACCATC
Organism: Panulirus ornatus; assembly: GCF_036320965.1. Taxonomy (NCBI): domain Eukaryota; kingdom Metazoa; phylum Arthropoda; class Malacostraca; order Decapoda; family Palinuridae; genus Panulirus; species Panulirus ornatus. The sequence continues at coordinate 2,406,466 of NC_092267.1, forward strand.
GTTCGCCTGTGGCATCCAGAGGAGAATTCTGTGTATAAATTCCATGTATATCGCATTCAGGGGGAGCAACCTAGTGTGTCACTTTATATAGAGTTTCTGGGCCAAAGGAGAAGAAAATAACCCTAATTACAACTCGGATTAAAAACGTTATCGTAGGACACGAACCGGAGCAGAGACAACGCCTTCTTCTTCCCAGAGGACAGAGACGCATCCTAAGAACTAAAGACATGAAAAAGAAAAAAAAGGGAGAAAAAGGCTGCAAAGAAACAGTGTGGCTGGGGCCAGGGTGGTGAGATGTTTGTTTTGGAAATCAGTGATCGGAAAACCACTCCGGCGCGAGTCGCAATGTCTTTCCGATGAAATCCTGGATGTTGATTGTCCTGCAGTGCGACAGCTCTCGTTATTTTCATGACGGAGGGACAGTCGAGGATTTCTGTGGTGGCAGAGGCGACACTTTGCAAGGCACTGAGAGACCGTAACAGACTGGGGGGTGGGGAGAGAGAGAGAGAGAGAGAGAGAGAGAGAAGAGAGAGAGAAAGAGAGAGGGTGTCTCTCGTGGCACTGGCTGTGGAGGTGGTAGGAAGACAAAGGTCGTTCGTGCGTTTTGGAGATATTAAGAGAGACGTCGCTGGTCAGACGGGGTTACTTAGATGATGAGAGTGAGGCAGAGGTCTATTTCTTTTTTAGGTTCCGTGCGTGAGACGAGGCCATGACGGTGGTTGTAGCGAGACAGAGGGAGTTGTGATGCTGGTAGTGAGGCGGTAAGACAGTCCCGAGGTCCATATGACCCAAGGAGTGAAGACGTTGGAGCACAAGTCTTAGTCGTGGTGGCAAGGAGGTCGTGGCTTCAAGGGTAGTCCTTGTGGGTCCTTGTGGTCAGAAGAGCAACACAGTGAGGGATGTTGTGTTCGTGGTAGCGTTGCAGTGGAGGTCCCATGTGATGGTGGAGATTCAATGGAAGACATTTGCGGTTGCCGTTTCCCCAATGACAATTTTAGGGTTGAGCTACATCGTACTCCAGCAACAGCAAGTTCTAAATATCCACACATTTACAAAGACACAGGAGTACACAAACACAGAACACACGAACGAATGTCTTACGAAAATTTTTTTCAAGCTTTCATCTCACAAACTCAAGACTATAAGTGTCTAAAAGGGCAACGGTAGTTTCTATAGTGACGCAGACCTGCATTAAGTGAGCCTTTGTTTTAATTACGTGATGCTTTGCTTATTTTCGGTAAGTTTAATGTGTGGTGTGGTACTCGTATTCTCTTTTCCGAAAACCTCCACAAATCTTCCAAATCTCACCAGCTCCTCCTCTCAGCACATTCACATCCAAGAGTCTCTCTCTCTCTCGCACGCCTATCAATTAAAACGTTATCCAATATCTTCCAACCTCATATATGTATATTTGTGTATGTCCCTTTTTTAAACCATGTCATCTTAATCACTTGGAATTGTTTCCTGCGTGAGTGAGATAAAGTCTTCGAGTGTGGTGTAATAAGGTGGATGAACCTGGCTTCATGGAGACCCGTTCCAGTCTTGATAGTTACAGTCCACATTATCACTTCCCTTCCAGCAAGTCTCAGAGGCTTCATCCGTCTGTGTGATCGGAGAGGAAATGCGGTTTTCGACCACCTCGCTACTATCTCTTTCCATCAAACACCCAGGCGCTGTATGACCTACCGGTGGGCGTTCTAAAGATCATCATAACACTACCACAAACCCTCTTGATACTATCAAGTTTAAGGTTAAGCTTATCCTGGTCGTTGTTCCTCCATCACAGAGTTGGTTCTACGAGTTGTTTTGTTATCTTTCCTTTCAGAGGGAGATCGCTATCCATGTTGTTCTGTCACAAAAGTGTGCGCTGATCAGAACACATCTTCAGCATCCAATTTGTTTCAACGGTGATAAAGCAATAACATACAGCTCTCTACTCTCCTAGATTCCCTTGTTTCCATTAGTTGACGATGTCTGAATCCTACATTCTTTACTTTTTACGTATTTCTGACTTCATGGCTGCCATTTGCTATTATTCCGAGGGGCACAGCACAAAGTCTGCGTCGAAGAATATACTAGTACCAGATTTACTCTCGCGTGGAAAAGCACTTAGAAGTACAGATGATTGAGTCTTTTGTGCGCCAAGCGAGATGTGTGTCTCATTTAATGATGACAGAGTGACTGGCGACTCATTAATCATCTCTTGTTCTCTGTAAATCTGACATCGAGATAGCATGTAGCGGACAACAAACTTGCGTGCGGCACAGCGTGAAAAGCAAGGATGGTTTAAATGTATTTTATGCGTATAACGTCCACTCCCTTCTCAGCCTTGGAGATGAGTGAGCAATGATCCACCTTCGCAAGACTAATGCAATCATATGAAGAGGTTAGTATAGTCAGCGTCGCGCGTTTAATCCCAGTGGTAAGGAACGGAAGCCAATACTCTTGATCTTTCAAGGTCATTACTTTGGACAGTGGTTCGCGTTGCTAGCCATGACGCATGCACGGGCCGCCCGGGGTCAAGTCCGCATAGGTTCAAATTCTCATTGAGACAACCGGCCCACAGGGAGCCCAACTCTTCATCCTCCCTTAAAGGTCCGTCGATGAACTGGGTACCTTGTTAAGGCTCCCCCTCCCTCCCCCCCCCCTCCCTCTCTCTCTCTCTCTCTCTCTCTCTCTCTCTCTCTCTCTCTCTCTCTCTCTCTCTCTCTCTCTCTCTCTCTCTCTCTTTATATAAATTTACATATATATATATATATATATATATATATATATATATATATATATATATATATATATATATATATATATATATATATATACACATATATATGTGTGTGTGTGTGTGGGCATTCAACTGCTTGTGATGTCTCAGCAAACATGAAATACAAAAAACTAAAGCTGATTGACTTTCCATACGTTCTCCTATCTGGCAGACGGGAAGGTAGAATCATCCTCTGGTTAACAAACAACGGAAGCGGCTCATTTGCAACACTTTATCTGTATGATAAAAGGGCTAGCCTTAAGCATATTACATTACGTATACGTCAAATCCTAATCGGATAGAGGTTGAATCAGCGGAGTTTAGTTTAGCATATCAAAGGTGTTGAGTCGGCCCATTCTGAAGAGGTGTATGATGTTAGCGCACTTAGCACCCAATCGCTAGCAGGAGTTGTTCTGCCTGCCCACACACCTCAGAGAGTTATGTCCAACACAATCGCATGTTTACCAAATGGCGTTTTAGCTTCGTCTCCTCGTTGTATATCAACTGACTGTTCTATTTCTCTCTTGTGTCACCCCGTAATGATGTGATTATTACACGAATGTGCACTTGGGAACTTATCGTGTTTCATTTTCTTTCATACTATTCGCCATTTCCCGCCTTAGCGAGGTAGCGTTAAGGCAGAGGACTGGGCCTTTGAGGGGAATATCCTCACCTGGCCCCCTTCTGTGTTCCTTCTTTTTTGGGGAAAAAAAAGAGAGGGGAGGATTTCCAACAACCCGTTCCCTCCCCTTTTAGTCGCTTTCTGCGACACGCAGGGAATACGTGGGAAGTATTCTTTCTCCCGTATCCCCATATATATATATATATATATATATATATATATATATATATATATATATATATATATATATATATATATATATATATATATATATATATATATATTAGTAACAATGAAGCTTAGGTGAAAGTACACGTGAAAAAAATCTATTTCAAAAGTGTCAATACAATGAAAGAAAAAAATTACCATCTCACTGATAGTAGTCATCATAACGGACATTAGAAAACCATGATAAATTGTCATCAATTTCTTCGCGATAATGAAAAAGAATATAATTGAACCGATTACACTCTGCACGAAACGTCTTGTTTGGACTAAGAACCAACTGAATCCTCGAGATTCCTGTGGTCGAGTCTCGCTCGCTTCCGAAATGACACATTCGCTCAGCGCAACCGAGGAGCGAGTGCATTCGCAGGATACAGGAGGCAGGCAATGGTGGTGTGTTCGTTCGATCTGATCCTTTCAGAAGGCGGAGGGGTTGAACGACTTGAGAAATCCCCGTCTCTCGACAGACCTTGTAGCCCCGTTCTTCCCTCGGTGATGAGGGATCATTGAGGAAAGCCTCGTAATGAGGCTGAGCTGTCGGACGGCTTCCGGGATCTCATTCAGCTTATTTCCTGCCCACCTCAACCACGACTTACTCCTGACTTGCGATGGGAAGAACCTCATAGGTCGTAGCGGAAACAGTTTAGGAAAAAGACATGCAATTTGAGGAATGTAGAGATTTAGGAGAGTCAGCCATAGATAGAACATGGATCAGACTTTTGTATTCACAGAAATTTGGTGGTGTCAGAATGGCACTGGGTCCATTCGACGCTTTCTGGGGTAGTAAAGTCAGATCCTCATACATTAGCGCGGCAGATGTAGCGAGGCACACAGATATTCCAGTTAATTAAAACCTACAGTTTTTCCCATGGTAACTAAGGAGTCGCAGATAATTCTAGTCGTGTCTTGAAGCGAAACGTTCCATCCAATCAATTGGATTCTGAAACGTGTCTCTGGTACTGCTTCTAACCGCTCTGGTTAATTATTCCATACGTGAACAGTTGTGCTGAAAATATTGTACTTGGCCTCATTCGCGTTGATACGTTTGCCCACGAACTGGTATCCAATACTACGAGTATATTCAGACGAATCAAGCCTAAAGTTCTGCTTCGATCGAGATTAACGTGGCCTTTGATACTTCTGAGTACCTGTAGTAGATCACTGCTTAACCTTCGCTTTTCTAAGCTAAACAAATTGAAGTTGTACGGTCGGTTCTCATCAGATTTGGTCCTTCGTTCGGGGGTCATCTTGGTGCCTCAGCGCTGTACTACCTCTCTTCTGTCTCTTAATTAAGTCAAGTGCCCAAAACCTGTGAAGAATGAGGAGGATTTCCCTGGACTTCAGTCGAAAGCCATACCAGTGAATCCAAATATTTTGTTGGGTTCTTTTACTGCTTCTACGTACTGCTTACTTAGCGTTAGGTGACCAAAGATAATTACACCGAAGTCTTAGAGGGACTGTGGAGTACATGTCAATGTACGCTAAAATGTACGCTAAAATATGAGGCACATATGACTGATCCAATAATGTTTAAGAATTACAAATTGAGCTTTATGTATACATTAACTAGTGAAATAGCAAACAGCACAGACACAACGTTGTTAGGAAACATGTAAAACTTGATGAAGCATACCTGGTTGAAAGCTTAAGGGAATGACTATAAGCATCTATGGACGTTTTCTTATTGACTTGGTAGTTAGTGATCGCCATAATGGAATGTGTCTTAAAAGCATTTCTGAGACATCTCACAACAGTAAACCGTGGCAAAATAACAGTGCTAGATTTGAGAAAATAGATAATGGGCTTTGAATTATCCACCACGACAAGAGAGAGAAGATAGCCAAGCGTATCAACCCTTTATCCGGTTCCCCAACACATAAACCACACCCCCAGCACTTACAGCAATGCCCCTGATTCTCCTTCTCTCATTTTCTCATCCTCTCTCTCTCTCTCTCTCTCTCTCTCTCTCTCTCTCTCTCTCTCTCTCTCTCTCTCTCTCTCTCTCTCTCTCTCTCTCTCTCTCTCTCCTCGGCGCTACCTGCCACATTACTCTTCACACTTCTTGACTCCTAACGCTCTCATTCTCATAGTCCCAATCGCCTACATCATCCCCACACCTCCTTATTTCGCACATGGGGTTTTCCTCTCCCGTTGCTCTCATTCCTTCAGCATCTATCCAGTCACTCAGTCCACTCTACACCAGTCACTCCTGTCCCCACTACTCTCACTTGGTCCCCACCGTACCCACTGTCGCTACTTAATCTCACAGAGTCAACCTGATCTCGGCCACAATGCGGCTGGTGAGGGTGGAGACTGTGTATGAACTGCTCTTCGCCGAAATGCAAGAAGCGTCTGAGACGTTACGTGATGGTCGACGAGGGAGGATGGAAGTTAGAAACACCCATCTAATATACGCACGAAGGAGACATGAGGAAGGAGACTGGATCCGTCATGTAGAGAGGTAGCGACGCAGTCATGACTGAGTGCCACAGGAGAAAGCCAAGTGTGGTAGACAGACTTGGCTGAGGGAAGGAATAAATTCCCCGGTGTACTGTAGGCGGTCAGTATCTTTACCCTCATGACTTGGATACTTGGTTGATATTCACCATTCTAGTGGAGAAAACCCAAAGAGGGAGCCTGACTCTCGTGGGAGCCGGGTGGGATAACAAGCCCAAACCCCCCTAGGCTCAGTGTTTAGGTCCCTCACCACCGATAGGCAGCCCTACAGTATAGGGCCCGCACCTCCTGAGATGTAGGGAGGTGTAAACTCAAAACATCAACAAACTGCGAAAACCCTGATACTAGGCCACTGGAGTGGAGACAGAGTGTTTACCCTCATAACCTGAGACACCAGGTGAGAGGGGGTCCGTTATGATGATAGTGAGGCATTGTTACTTTCGTGTACCTTACGGGTCTGGCCATGAGTGATCCTAGATATTGCTTTCCTTTAAAGAGAACCGTTTAGGAGACGTTGGTACATAGTGTACACAGAGAAGTGGTAAGCAAGGTAGTCCGACAGGCGTAAGACAACGAAAAGAACCCAACGATTTGTTCATCTAAGAGGGGATTATGTTGAGAGAAGCGTATATGGTTCTTCCGTGGTGTAGCAGTTAGCGTCCCTGACCGTGACGCATTCACGGGAGGTCCGGGGTCGAGCGCAAAGGTTCGAATCCTAGTTGAGACGGTCGGCCCACAATCTACCTAGCTCTTCATCCAGCCCTAGGGGGTTGGCCGATAAAATCGATACCTGGCTCAAGCTGCACACACACAAACATATATATATATATATATATATATATATATATATATATATATATATATATATATATATATATATATATATATATATATATATATATATATATTTATATATCTATATTCTTTTTCTTTCTTTCAAACTATTCGCCATTTCCCGCGTTAGCGAGGTAGCGTTAAGAACAGAGAACTGGGCCTTTGAGGGAATATCCTCACCTGGCCCCCTTCTCTGTTCTTTCTTTTGGAAAATTGAAAAAAAAATAATGAGAGGGAAGGGTTTCCAGCCCCCCGCTCCCTCCCCTTTTAGTCGCCTTCTACGACACGCAGGGAATACGTGGGAAGTATTCTTAATCCCCTATCCCCAGGGATAATATATATATATATATATATATATATATATATATATATATATATATATATATATATATATATATATATATATATACATATATATATTCCATATATATATATATATATATATATTGGAAAGGATCACAATTTTGCGCGTGATCAAGATATTCCTATGAGTTCACGTGGAACTTATAGGAACTTATCGTGATTCATTTTCCCATACACACACACAGTGTGTGTGTGTGTGTGTGTGTGTGTGTGTGTGTGTGTGTGTGTGCAAATAGAATTGAATACGAAAGCATCCCTAGAGTTATCAATCTTCTTTCTTATGTTCTCTATTTTCTTCGGTATTATTCTACCATTAGGTTGGTGCTCAAACATCAGCTGTCAAAAATTATCCATTCTATTTCAATCAAGCTTTCGCCTTCACTGAGGCATCATCAGGAATCTACAAAAAGAGAAAAACTGCGTCACGAAATTTGGATGTGAGATGTAAGCCACAATAAAGATGAATACACAATAAACACACCCAGAAAAAAAAAACTGTAGTAAATAGCACCCAAAAGTAAGGGAAAACATTAAAAACGATACATATTACCCATATCATGAAAAGTAGTACGAGTTTCAATGTAAATGCAAAATATGGAAAGAGAAATGCATATTAAAAAAAAAAAACTTTCAGGTAAAGAAACACAAAAGAAGAATATAAAATGATGTATTGATGGAGAAAGTCCACCACTGAATACACTAAGTTGGGCCAATCGGGACCGCTATTGTCCGGATGTGGAGCTGAGGTTAAGTTGGACTCGTCTGATCCTCTCTGACCATCGTAATCCAAGACCGGGTTGGTCAATAACGGGTTCCTCCTATCGAGAAATGGCGAACTCGCTAGCTCATGGTGGGTCAGTGACGTATCCCATCTGTCCTAAAATGGCATTGGGTCTACGTCTTATTGGCGAGCCATCAAAGAGCTGTATGACGGTGGTCATGTCTGTCTGGATATTGATGACACGGGCTTTATTCTCTAGAGGGAATGACATTTCTAATATCTGTAGTCTCCTCCCATCACTGCAACTAGTATTGATTTTAGTGTTATTCACTATAATCTCCCTCGTTAGCCTCGTTTCATGCTTTTGTTCATCATGTTTGATTCCACCTTCATGTAAGTGGAGCGAGAGCCGGCAGCTCAGGGTGCAGGCTGTATGGCCAATGTAGTTTATGCAGTGGGGTTAACAGTCCGAAAACATGTTCGCTCGTAATGAACAACAGTATGATAGGTCGCTCTGGAAGTTTGAATCGTACCGACAATAACACGGTCTCGTTTGGCCTAACTTGGTGTATTTAGTGAGGGACTTTCCATAATACTACCTCGTTTAATATTGTTCTTTTGTGTTTCCTCAACTGTACGTTTTTTTTTTTTTATATTTCCGTTTCAGTATTTTCTATTTAAATTGTAACTCACTCTACCCTTCATGATATAGTTAGTTTGTTTCACTTTTAGTGTTTTTCCATATCTTTTATGTGAGATTGACTGCGTTTTTCCCGAGTGTTTCTCATATTTTGTTTGCATTTTACATCTCAAATCCAAGTACTGTGATGCAGTTTTTTTCTCTTTCGTGTAGATTCCTGATGATGCCTCTGTGAAGGGAAAAGCTTGATTGAAATAAAATGGATTACTTTGGACAACTGGTGTGTGAGCACCCACCTAATTGGAGAATAATACCGAGAAAATTAGAGAACATAAGAAAGAAGATGAGTAACTTTAAATATGCTGTCGTATTCAATTCTATGTGCATCAGAGAAAACCTGCTCCCAGCTTACACTATATATATATATATATATATATATATATATATATATATATATATATATATATGTTGTATGGTTGCGAGGCGTGGGCTATGGATAGAGTTGTGCGCAGGAGGATGAATGTGCTGGAAATGAGATGTTTGAGGACAATGTGTGGTGTGAGGTGGTTTGATCGAGTAAGTAACGTAAGGGTAAGAGAGATGTGTGGAAATAAAAAGAGCGTGGTTGAGAGAGCAGAAGAGGGTGTTTTGAAATGGTTTGGGCACATGGAGAGAATGAGTGAGGAAAGATTGACCAAGAGGATATATGTGTCGGAGGTGGAGGGAACGAGGAGAAGAGGGAGACCAAATTGGAGGTGGAAAGATGGAGTGAAAAAGATTTTGTGTGATCGGGGCCTGAACATGCAGGAGGGTGAAAGGAGGGCAAGGAATAGAGTGAATTGGAGCGATGTGGTATACCGGGGTTGACGTGCTGTCAGTGGATTGAATCGGGGCATGTGAAGCGTCTGGGGTAAACCATGGAAAGCTGTGTAGGTATGTATATTTTGCGTGTGTGGACGTATGTATATACATGTGTATGGGGGTGGGTTGGGCCATTTCTTTATATATATACACACGTTTTTGCATACACAACAGCACTTGCCTGGAATGTTATGCATGGAGACACAATAAAGTGCTTGAGGCAGATGGTAGCTTATGTCAAACTCCCCACCGAAGATAATAGCGGAATTCATACAGGAATGAAGAAAGCAGTGGCCTGATTTTGGATCGTCAGGAGATAAATAAGGGCGGCTTACACCTACGTGAGCCATGCATGCGTAAGTGGGTGACGCAAAGTCAAAGCAAGAGGATGCACTCGGGAGATGACAGATGAATGGAAGTACAGAATCACAGAACCGTACAACGGAAAGGGAAGGATGTGGGTGTTTGTGTGTGTGTGTGTGTGTGTGTGTGTGTGTGTGTGTGTGTGTGTGTGTGTGTGTGTGTGTGTGTGTGTGTGTGTGTGTGTGTGTGTGTGTGTGTGTGTGTGTGTGTGTGTGTGTGTGTGTAACTACCTAAATGTAATCAACTATTTGGGCTGCACGAGAAAGGAGTTTCTCCACTCTTGGGGGCCCCATCCCTTAAAAAAATTCTCAGTCGTACAACTTTTAAACTTCTCATTGGTCTCAGCAGTTTATATATATATATATATATATATATATATATATATATATATATATATATATATATATATATATATATATATATATATATATATATATCTTCCATAACTGTTATACTATGATAATTGTTATACTATAATATTACGTCTTTACATTCGCTCTAACACGTTTTCTCTCTATCTTCATGTCAAAGCCTTAAATGATGTTTTCCTATTTCGTATCGAAGTCTTCATGTCATTTTCCCAATCGGATAGGCAGGGGAAACTCTTACAAAACTCAACACATTTTCCCTAAGACGTCTACATTTCAAGATGGGATAATCACACCCATATAAGAACAAGACCACACAATGAGGAAGTCGACCAACTACAGCCGAAGCCTCGAAACCATCACAGTCTCAACAAAACTTACACTGGAGCGAGAAGGAAAAACAAAGGCCATCCCCCTCTTCTTCCTCCTCCTCCTCCTCTCTTCCTCCTTCTCCTGAAACATCTCCTTGAGTCACAGCTTGCTCTGAGGGAGTTCCTGCGGTCGGCAGGGAACCACGCAGGCGAAGAGCTCAACGATCCGTCCCAACAGGGAAGACGAACACATCCATTAAAGAAGGAAAGGGAAGTGGGGCGAGCCAGGCAGGACGACCGGCAAGGAGTTGGCATCACCGTAGCAACACAAGAGAGACAGTGGTTTACAAGGAACATGTATTTATTTTCTACGTGCTCGCCATTTTCCGCGTGAGCGAGGTAGCGTCAAGATCAGAGGACAGAGCCTTAGAGGGTGAATTCATCCCATGGCTCCTTTCTCTGTTCCTTCTTTTGGAAAGTAATACAGGAATGGAGGATTTCCAGTCACCCATTCCCGCCCCTCCTTGTCGCATTCCATGATCCTAGGGATGATATATATATATATATATATATATATATATATATATATATATATATATATAGTGCCTCCTGACTACGTCTCTTCGTTATATATCAATTGCCTGCTATTTTCATTTCTTGTATCTTCCCTGATGATATGATTATTACACGAAAGTGCACTTGGGAACTTATCGTGTTTCATTTCCCCGTGGACTCATAGGAATATACTTGATCACGCGCTCAAATGTGCTCCTTTCCAATATAAGTATATATATATATATATATATATATATATATATATATATATATATATATATATATATATATATATATATATATATATATATATATATATATATATATATACACACACAAGGCCCCTTAGTTTTTCTGCCTCATGAATTTTCTATCAATACCTCCTTCCTTCCGCCTGGTGTGTGCTCAACACACGCACCACTCCAGAGACTTTCTTATTTCATCGTATAAGACTTGCTGATGTATGTGTGTGTGTGTGAGAGAGAGGGGGTGTCTTCATCACGCTAAGCGTCGGGTTGAGTCCCGGTGCTGTTGTGGTTGATAGCTGGGGCCACATCAGGCTTATGGGGGTCAGAGGTACAGTTTTGTTTATTGATATCATATACTGTGTCGTGGCTGGTGCAGGATAGCGCCACCTGCAGCGCAGGAAACCACAGATTACGTTTGCTGGCCACACAATCGTAACTTCAAGCTCCATTTCTTATCTGTGAGGGTAGTTTTCTATACCTGAGAATTATGGTACTTTAGAGGCACTTATGTTACTAAAGTGATTACCTTAGCCCAGGGCAATTCAATTACTTTACGAGTAGGGCCATATAACTATTTTACCTCCATTTCTTGTCTAGACATTGCATTCAGCTAATTATAACAATTGTTCACATGTTTCGTTCAGCTACTACAGTTAGTCACGATAAAAATGTATCATTTTCGTAAGCACTTGAAACAAATGAATAATTTCATTGATTCATTTTAATTCTTCTAAGTCTGTCAAAGGGCCAATGTAAAATCCTCCCCTCTCGTTTTTAATTTTCGAAAAGAAGTTACATAGAAGGGGGCCAAGTAAAGATACTCCCTCAAAGGCTCAGTCTTCTGTTCTTAACGCTACCTCGCTAACGCCGGAAATGGCGAATAATATGATATATATATATATTATTATTATTATTATTATTATACTTTGTCGCTGTCTCCCGCGTTTGCGAGGTAGCGCAAGGAAACAGACGAAAGAAATGGCCCAACCCCCCCCATACACATGTATATACATACGTCCACACACGCAAATATACATACCTACACAGCTTTCCATGGTTTACCCCAGACGCTTCACATGCCCTGATTCAATCCACTGACAGCACGTCAACCCCGGTATACCACATCGCTCCAATTCACTCTATTCCTTGCCCTCCTTTCACCCTCCTGCATGTTCAGGCCCCGATCACACAAAATCTTTTTCACTCCATCTTTCCACCATCAATTTGGTCTCCCTCTTCTCCTCGTTCCCTCCACCTCCGACACATATATCCTCTTGGTCAATCTTTCCTCACTCATTCTCTCCATGTGCCCAAACCACTTCAAAACACCCTCTTCTGCTCTCTCAACCACGCTCTTTTTATTTACACACCTCTCTCTTACCCTTACGTTACTCACTCGATCAAACAACCTCACACCACACATTGTCCTCAAACATCTCATTTCCAGCACATCCATCCTCCTGCGCACAACTCTATCCATAGCCCACGCCTCGCAACCATACAACATTGTTGGAACCACTATTCCTTCAAACATACCCATTTTTGCTTTCCGAGATAATGTTCTCGACTTCCACACATTCTTCAAGGCCCCCAGAATTTTCGCCCCCTCCCCCACCCTATGATCCACTTCCGCTTCCATGGTTCCATCCGCTGCCAGATCCACTCCCAGATATCTAAAACACTTCACTTCCTCCAGTTTTTCTCCATTCAAACTCACCTCCCAATTGACTTGACCCTCAACCCTACTGTACCTAATAACCTTTACTCTTAACTTTCTTCTTCCACACACTTTACCAAACTCAGTCACCAGCTTCTGCAGTTTCTAACATGAATCAGCCACCAGCGCTGTATCATCAGCGAACAACAACTGATTCACTTCCCAAGCTCTCTCGTCCCCAACAGACTTCATACTTGCCCCTCTTTCCAAAACTCTTGCATTTACCTCTCTAACAACCCCATCCATAAACAAATTAAACAACCATGGAGACATCACACACCCCTGCCGCAAACCTACATTCACTGAGAACCAATCACTTTCCTCTCTTCCTACACGTACACATGCCTTACATCCTCGATAAAAACTTTTCACTGCTTCTAACAACTTTCCTCCCACACCATATATTCTTAATACCTTCCACAGAGCATCTCTATCAACTCTATCATATGCCTTCTCCAGATCCATAAATGCTACATACAAATCCATTTGCTTTTCTAAGTATTTCTCACATACATTCTTCAAAGCAAACACCTGATCCACACATCCTCTACCACTTCTGAAACCACACTGCTCTTCCCCAATCTGATGCTCTGTACATGCCTTCACCCTCTCAATCAATACCCTCCCGTATAATTTACCAGGAATACTCAACAAACTTATACCTCTGTAATTTGAGCACTCACTCTTATCCCCTTTGCCTTTGTACAATGGCACTATGCACGCATTCCGCCAATCCTCAGGCACCTCACCATGAGTCATACATACATTAAATAACCTTACCAACCAGTCAACAATACAGTCACCCCCTTTTTTAATAAATTCCACTGCAATACCATCCAAACCTGCTGCCTTGCCGGCTTTCATCTTCCGCAAAGCTTTCACTACCTCTTCTCTGTTTACCAAATCATTTTCCCTAACCCTCTCACTTTGCACACCACCTCGACCAAAACACCCTATATCTGCCACTTTATCATCATACACATATATATATATATATATATATATATATATATATATATATATATATATATATATATATATATATATATATATATATATATATATATATATATATATATATATATATTTTCAGTCGATGTGTATTATCTCAGTTCACTGAAGGTGATGACCACTTCGCTGAAACTAATCAGCTGTTTGAACTACATTCTGACTTGGAGCACAAACCATCATAAATTTCCCGCCCAGCCAGACACAATGTGGCTATCACCTGCGCACACTGTCGCACGGGCTAAAATGCCGTGTGTGTGTGTGTGTGTGTGTGTGTGTGTGTGTGTGAGACCAGCAGCAGTTCGATTATAGTGCCCCATCCGATCTATTTACATTCACGTCTGCTCCGGCAGACATTAACAGCAACCACTCGGGGCTTGTGGATGCACCCTGTATGATTGCTTTCATTAAAAGTTGACGTTTACTATGGGTGACGTCTGAGCCACTGTGTCAATAACATTCCTGAGGCCACGGGTATCGCCGGCTTGTCTCAGTAGCGGAGGACTAGCCAAGCAGAGTGCAGCAGGGTTCCACGGAGCAGCGGTAACTCTCAGCCTTTGATCTTTTTTTTCTCGGACTAGTTCGATGCCTATTGTCTTGATCGGCTCGCTGTTCGACCTCACCGCCTTCCGTATATGTGATCCACAGATCACCAATGGGCTTTACTTTGTTACCAGTAAGCTTAACTCCTTACTAAAGGAACCACTGTTGCCTTATATGAACAAATATCACCAAAAAATATGAAAAACCAATGCAGAGTTTCCATGAATGTTCGAAGCTCATGGGAATCAAGAACAATAGCATGAATCAGTTGCCAGTTATTGAAGGTTGCTAAAGTTTGACCCCAAACTTTGGCGTAGAAAAACTTTGGAACTGTCAGTTCTTAAAGGCCTTTTCCCTCAATGGCTCGATGCCTCATGGCGGTCTCTCTGTCTCCTAGAAATGTGAGGGACCTCCTTCCCATTCCATCTCACTGGTGTTGCGGCTATAGCATCCTCCGCTGCAAATAAAACTTCTGAACTTAACCTTCATCTCCTCAGCTACAACTCTCCGTGGATTCCTAAGCCTAAATAGCTGTTCTCTAGTTGGCAATTTATTCCTGGCAAATATATATGAAGGAAAGTTCGGGATATTTTCCTGCCACTGTCCTCAATACTGAATTCTTTTCAAAGTTCATTCATTCCATCAGTGTTGCTCTGCTTATTCCTTGCCTTCTCATATCTTCCGTCTTTTGTGGGTTGTGGGTCCGCATATATCCTCTGCACAGTACGTATCTGAGCTCTTTCCAATTTGACGTCTTCCAGTGAACCATATCACTCGCTTCACTAGCCCTCGCTAAAGGTGTCTGTTTTAGTGTTGTGTCACCGTAAATCTTCCATAACAATAATGTGCTTCCTAGGCTAAAGAATTCCTGTCCTCAGTTCACATTCCTAGAGCAATTCTTAAGCTCTGAGAGTCTGATTTCCTCTTAGTTATCTTTACGTCCTTTTTTACTCCATGATACAGCTCAACTCTTCCATGATCACGGTAGGAAGAACAGCTGGGTGAACAGTGGACCTACTGCCGCAACCAGGGATCGAACCTATGTCATATCAAAAAATGTAAATATCGGCAGAATAAGACATCCGGGGACGTGGTTCAGGCAGAGAAACAAGTCGAAGGCGAACACAGACAGCCCAGGAGGTTGATCCTTCGTCATGTATCCATCCCCCCTGTGCTCCTCTTTATCCTTTCCCCCCATACGACTCTCCTCGTAAATCTTTTGACAAGACTTCACGACGGCGAACGCTAACCTGATACATAATAAATTGTGGTAAATTGTGCTACCCTGCTACCCATCTGTCTCTATCGTCGTTCACCCGAGGCAGCGCCTCCCATTTACCATCATCTACCCCCTCGCTCCTCCGCTGTGGTGTTCGCTCATCTCCCACGACGCTTACATCAATCTCATCATACGTTTACCGATGCCTTCCATTCCAAACGTGTCACTGGCAATGGCTAAAGCCAACATTCCTGGGGTTCTTTAGACGCACTTGACGTATATCACTGTTATCATCACTGACGATGCCTGCTGGAGAAGCAGGATGGACAGAGTTTAATGCTCATCAGATCTGTTTCGTTTGTTCCAATTACCATCTCTTCTGACGCCAGACGTACGACGCTGGCCCTGCTCGAGGCCCCGAATGGAAGTTGCGCAAGGTTGATACTGCCTTGCCAAAGGCTCCTGTTGGCCTTGATCAAGGCTCTTGACGACCTTGCTCAAGGCTGCTGCTGACCTTTCCTCCCTAAGGCTCCCACTGGCTTTACTCGATATTCCTGCTGGCCCAGTCTGGGGCTCCTGCTGGCCTTGACCGAAGGTTCTGTTGGCCTTTCCTCCTCAAAGAGCCTACTGACCTTCCCTGAGGCTCTTCCTATTCCTGGCCAGACTCCTGCTGGCCCTGCCATGGGTTCCAAGTTTCCCTGTCCAAGTTCCAAATGGCTCTGTTGAAAGATACCCCACTACCCTCACACGAGATTCCTGTGTGTGGCCAACTGTTGGCCATACTAAGGACCTGCTGACCCTGCCAAGGTGCATGATGCGTCTGCTCAAAGCCTTACTGACCCTAACCAAGGTTCTCCTGGCCTTACCAGAGGTCCCTCCTGGCCTTGCCTAAGGCCCTACTGGCTCTGCCATAGGCTTCTACTTGTCTCTTGGAGATGCCTGCAGGCAGCACCCGAAAGATTCTGGGGGCACTTCCTATGGCTCCTGCTGTCCTTGTCGAGTTACCTCCTGGCCCTGTTTAAAGTCTTCCTGGGCCTGTCTAAGACTCCTGCTGGCTCCATCCAAGGCTAACTTTGGGAGCTTCGATCAGGGTTCAGCAGGAGCTTCGACAGGGGTCAGCAGGAAACCCAGTCAGTAAAACCAGCAGGTGCCTCCACATGGCCAGCAGGAACCTTGGATGGGGAGGGCCAACACGAGCCAAGGGCTGGACCAGCAGGAATCTCGAGTAGGGCAAGCAGGGGCCTCGGGTAGGGAAGATGAGCAGGAACCTCAACAGGGTTAGCGGGAGCCTCGTGTGGGTTAAGCCAGCAGGAGCTTTGGATAGGGAGGGCCTGTATGAGCCTTGGACGGGGTTGGGGCCATCAGTAGCCTTTGATGGGTCCAGCCTGAGCCTCAACAAGGCCAGCAGAAGCCTCGGTAAGGTATAGCATGTTCATCTGGCTTGAATGGCATGAATGTAGGGTAAGGCCAGCAGGAGCCTTGGGTAAGGCCAGCTGGGGCCTTGGGTAGGGCTAACAGGAGCCTTGGGTAGGGCTAGGAGGAGCCTTGGGGTGGAAAGTTCAGCAAGAGCCTCACGCAAGGCCAGCAGGAGCATTAAACAAAGCCAGGAGGAGCCTTGAAGAGGGCCAGCGAGATGTGTGTGCCGTCAGAGGATGATGATGGCTACTGACGAGGCAGAACTGATGAACGTTCAACCGTGTCCATCGTGCTCCTCCTACAGGCGTCGTCAGTAGTGAGCGATGTAAGGCAAGTGGGTCTAAATCACCCAAAGATTTCTCTTTTCTTCTTCTATTCCCCACCGTCCATTTACCCTGGCCGCTGCCGGTGGCACATTTGGAATGGACGCCTCCTGAAAACGTAAATGCAGACTAATGTTGGCATCATGGAAGATGAGCGAACACTGCGAGGCTAGAACGAGTGTAGATAATGTTGGCTAGGACCGAGCTGCCTCGGGTAATGAAGACTGATACCTGGAGAGGAAATAACAGAATCTGACTCATTTATTACCCCTGTTCTGCGTCCAGCTAACTTGACCTGTAAAAAGGCTTTTGTTGAGACTTACGAGGAGAAGCGATGAAGGAGAGAACAGGTAAATAAGGACGTGAAAAGAGAAGCATGGACGTCAGACTCAAAGCTGAAACATAACTATGGAAGCGATAGAGGAATAAAGAATTTCTTTTGGAATATAAATTGAAGACTTTAGCTCTCCAGCCCTGATACAGACCATTGTTAAGGAAGGCTCTGGAAAATCTACAGGTGACAGAATAGGAACGCAAATACCTTTGGCTACAAAGAGAGAGTGAAGGTTACGAAAGCGAGTGACGTGGTTCAATAAAAAATATCAGATTGGAAAGGAAATCAAGAATGTACTGTGTACAATATTTAAGCGGCGCTACAACACAGACAGCATTTGAAAGGTGTAACAAAGCAAGGAATCAGTAACTGCAAGGTAAGGAAGGGGGAACAGAGCAAAACTTTGAGCAGGATAATGTGGACAAGGCAGGAGATGATTTAAGAAAATTCAAAGTATTCCCATCACGACACCAGGCTTAGATTGTCAGTTTGACAAGAGTAGATGTGGCTACGGAATTCAGACGAAAGAGTTGTAGAGGATGTAGAGATTGGAGAAGAGTTGTAGAGGATGTAGAGACTTGGAGAAGAGTTGTAGAGGATGTAGAGACTTTGAGAAGAGTTGTAGAGGATGTAGGGACTTGGAGAAGAGTTGTAGAGGATGTAGAGACTTGGAGAAGAGTTGTAGAGGATGTATAGATTGGAGAAGAGCTGTAGAGGATATAGAGACTTGGAGAAGAGTTGTAGAGGATGTAGAGACTTGGAGAAGAGTTGCAGAGGATGTAGAGACTTGGAGAAGAGTTGTAGAGGATGTAGAGATTGGAGAAGAGTTGTAGAGGATGTAGAGACTTGGAGAAAAGTTGTAGAGGATGTAGAGACTTGGAGAAGAGCTGTAGAGGATATAGAGACTTGGAGAAGAGTTGTAGAGGATGTAGAGACTTGGAGAAGAGTTGTAGAGGATGTAGAGACTTGGAGAAGAGTTGTAGAGGATGTAGAGACTTGGAGAAGAGTTGTAGAGGATGTAGAGACTTGGAGAAAAGTTGTAGAGGATGTAGAGACTTGGAGAAGAGTTGTAGAGGATGTAGAAACTTGGAGAAGAGTTGTAGAGGATGTAGAGACTTGGAGAAGAGTTGTAGAGGATGTATAGATTGGAGAAGAGCTGTAGAGGATATAGAGACTTGGAGAAGAGTTGTAGAGGATGTAGAGACTTGGAGAAGAGTTGTAGAGGATGTATAGATTGGAGAAGAGCTGTAGAGGATACAGAGACTTGGAGAAGAGTTGTAGAGGATGTAGAGACTTGGAGAAGAGTTGTAGAGGATGTAGAGACTTGGAGAAAAGTTGTAGAGGATGTAGAGACTTGGAGAAGAGTTGTAGAGGATGTAGAGACTTGGAGAAGAGTTGTAGAGGATGTAGAGACTTGGAGAAGAGTTGAATGACAAGTTTAGAGTTGTGTTTTTAAAGAGGAAAACTCAATCGCCCTAACACCAGTCAGATGGAATGGGGGGAAGAAGTCTCTTAAGATTTCTAGAGGATCAATAAACCAACGAAATTGTTTTTGAGCCACGTGAGGATCATCGTCCTGAAGATTCTCATCAATAAGTGCTGAGACAGCGTGCAGACACGCCTGACAAGCCAACAGAAATGTTATTCAGTACGTCGCTGCTGGAAAGTAAATTGCCAAGGGAGTTCGAATCTATCTTTACAAAATGGAGACGATGAAATTGTACTGAATTGAGAACTTGAACCAAAAGATCTCCTTTAAATAAATAAATAAAATAAATCTAAGTATAGAATATTTGTTAATCTCTAAAGCGTGCATTAAGTTAGAACACAACATGGCATCAGAGAAAAGTAGGTAATTACTAAAACGAAACTTTTTGACTTCTGTGTTAGCGTGAGCTTAATTCAAACCAAAACAGAAAAAAAATAATACGTGGATTGTGTATATCTGGAGCGAGAAAGCCTTTGACACTACACCACGCAGGAGGCTGGTTAAGAAACTGGATCTTCGGATAGGAATAAGGTGGAGATTCCTTTGGCAGATGGTAAATTACCTTAACAGAAGGGAACAAAGTAAACTGTTTCGTGAAACCATCCCGGTTAGGGTTGAAGTCAGCAGTGGTGTTCAGCAGTAAGGCCCGCGACCGTTGCTCTTCTTGATCTTTGTAAATAACTCGCCAGAAGAACTCTTCTCGTACATGAACATGTTTAAAGTCTTGGGGGGGAGAAGTAAAGAGTGATGACGACTGTATCACCTTACAATGGAACCATGAGACACTCCAAAAATTGGTCTGATATATATATAAATATACATAGAGAGAGAGAGAGAGAGAGAGAGAGAGAGAGAGAGAGAGAGAGAGAGAGAGAGAGAGAGAGAGAGAGAGAGAGAGAGAGAGAGAGAGAGAGAGAGGGGGGGGGGGGGGAGGAGAGAGGAGAGAGAGAGAGAGAGAGAGAGAGAGAGAGAGAGAGAGAGAGAGAGAGAGAGAGAGAGAGAGAGAGAGAGAGAGAGAGAGAGAGAGACTCATCGAGATCTCAAAATATAAGCTGAACGAATCAGCTCGTGAGAGGGTCTTGGGATTCATTTTACGTAACCTGTCGCCAGGACTTAAGGGAAATGATTGTTAATAAAACTGCATACTAGTGCTTGGGGAGCATGTAGAGCAAGCTAATCATAGCATATGATAGACCATAACCAAAATATACTTTTCAGAGTCGGTCGAGACACTTACTGAAGCACGAAGGATTGACAGTAAGGTCCAGAGAAGTGTAAATGAGATGATAGCAGAGATACAATAAAAGGTTTGGGGCCATAGATTATTCTGACCATCATGGAAGAGGGAGGAACAGAGAGTGGCTTCATCACAACCTTAACTTATAGGATTTCAAGGAACGTCATACTATGAGCATCGAAAGATCCATAGAGAGAAGAATCTGAATCCATAACGTGAAATTAAGAAAAAGAAAGTTGTTAGAAAAATAAAAAAAAGTGTCAGACCAAAACCCTTATTGCATATACGAGAGAGAGGGAAAAATGAATCACACACTCTCCGCTAAATATCCCTTATAATCACAGCCCTGGCCATAAGCCCTTATCTTTCTAGTTCTCCCAAGCTGAAGAATCCAAACTTATCCCATATCAAACACAGCAGCGAAAAACCTCAAACAGATTTATTTCTGCGACACAAAAGAAGCCATTATCTTAACCTCCGCCTATCTCCCTAAAGTTGGGAGGAAGGTAAGAAAAGTTTTGCTCTGTGGGGGAAAAAAGTGTTTTTTCCTTCTTTTAAGTGACAGAGAAGGAAACTCTATTTGTACTAGAATCGAGGTCGTTTGGGATCTGATATTTACTTTTTTTTGGTTTGGTTAGTTGGTGATGGTGTGTGCAGATGCTGGGTGCTGGTGTGAGCTGCTGGTGGGGATGTAGTGGGATTGTGGGGTGGTTGGTTGTGTGCACTGGTCTGGGTTGCTGGTGATGATGTAGTGGGGTTGTGAGGGTGGTTTTGTGCACTGGTCTAGGTTGCTGGTGATGATGTAGTGGGCTTGTGGGGTGGTTGTGTGCACTGGTCTAGGTTGCTGGTGATGATGTAGTGGGGTTGTGGGTTGGTTGTGTGCACTGATCGAGGTTGCTGGTGATGATGTAGCGGGATTGTGAGGGTGGTTGTGTGCACTGGTCGAGGTTGGTGGTGATGATGTAGAGGGGTTGTGTGGTAGCTGTGTGCACTGGTTTAGGTTGTTGGTGAAGATATTGTGGTTAGTGGTGTGCACTGTGGTTAGTGGTGGGTGGTTGGTGGTGTGCACTGTGGTTAGTGGTGGGTGGTTGGTGGTGTGCACTGTGGTTAGTGGTGGGTGGTTGGGGGTGTGCACTGTGGTTAGTGGTGGGTGGTTGGTGGTGTGCACTGTGGTTAGTGGTGGGTGGTTGGTGGTGTGCACTGTGGTTAGTGGTGGGTGGTTGGTGGTGTGCACTGTGGTTAGTGGTGGGTGGTTGGTGGTGTGCACTGTGGTTAGTGGTGGGTGGTTGGTGGTGTGCACTGTGGTTAGTGGTGGGTGGTTGGTGGTGTGCACTGATCTAAGTTGGTGGTGACATAGTCTAGGCTGCTGGTGACGATGTAGTGGTTGGTAGTGGAATGGTTGGTTGTGTGCACTGTCCTCGGTTGCTGGTGAAGATGTAGAAGTTGGTGGTGGTGGTGGTTAGTTGTTAAGGTTTGCTTGAGGTAAGAGGAGGTTGCGTCAGAACGCTGGCCCCTTACACATTCTCTCACACAGAATACTTGACACCATCTTTCACAAAAGTGACAATGTGTTTGGGCAGTTTCATAGTTGGCCGTCATCCCAGAGTATATCATAATGGCTTCACTTCTAAAATCCTTAAACTCTACAGTGGAGTTCCCCAAGGAACGGTTCTGTCTCCAACTATCTATAATCTCTCCTTGCACGACCTCCCGCTATCTTCGGCAAAGCAGAACGTAAAGGTCCTCTCATATCCAGACGACCTCAGAATCACATCACGACGCCCTAACATTATAGCTGCAACAATAAACATGGTATTGGATAATGTGTCAACCAGACCAGAATGTCAGCATCTCCACAGAAATCTTTAATCCCTCTTCTATCCCCAGACGGACACAGGTCCAGCTCAAACGCTCCAATCAACCTGGTTGGTCAATCACTCCCACTGAACAAAACACCAACGATTCTCGACATCACATACAATACATCCGAGGCATTCACTCTCCACACCAAAAAAACATAAACACAAAAGCAACACACAAACTGAATGCCTTAAGCAGACTATTTAGCATCACATATGGACAAGAAAGAGAATTTCTTAGCGTCCTGTACAAGCAATGCATTTGATCCATCCTACACTAAGCCTCACCTCAGAAAACAAATATACCAACGTTACAGTCTACACACAACAGAGCACTTTGTCACTGGCTGCCTGGCAGCAACAAACACTCAACACCTTCGTAGTTATATAGAGATCCTCCCAATACAATCCAAACTCAAAATTCTCAGCAATCAGATCCAAGCAACAGCATCAGATCACTCCCTCTCAATCCATATCATTTCTATATATCAATCCAACCATTTCTATGTATCAATCCCCAAGGAAAAATAAAAGGCTTACCCCTGTCTCACACTTAAGAAACCTCATTTGACATTACCTTCTTATGTCTTTTCCAGTAACTATGACCTGGCACATTTTATAAGACAGCTTTTTCACTCCCTCCAAAATTCATGAATATTTTTCCTTGTCTCTACTTTTTCCTCTCATAATCTTTTCTATATTTCAATTATTCCCCGACCTTGATGTGGACTTTTTGTCCGTGACTGAGGCCTCCAAATTAGAAAGAAAAAAATACCAGTCCCTACTTCTCCTGTGTTCTACAGTGAAGAAGAACACTGGAGCGCCTGCTGCTCATTGTATCAAACATTAATCTTGACCATGAGGATAATGAGTTCTAAGTCTTAACATGAAATATTCATGGACATCAGGAGGTTCTTGTGGTTATTCAATTATAACTCGTTTTTTTGTATTTAAAACTTGGCAGATTCCTGCATGTATAATGAACTTTTCTATTCTAACCTTATCCGAAGTTTCCTTGTATATCACATTTTCTTTCTCCTTTTACGGTAAGCCTCGCAGCTATGAAGTAATGTACAATTAACGGACCTCCATCTACTGATCTCATAAAGGGAATCTAAATTATTTACTCATCACTGATGTTGAATTTTCTCACTGAACACACTTGTGGTCATAGCTAACAAACTTTTTTAATTCATGATTATGCGAGAAACATGATAAAGAATGGCTGTTTCTGAGGTTCATATCTTAGGGTATATAAAAAAAAAGAACTTTCCGGAGGAAAATATGTAATATGCTGACCCGAAAGAAACACCAAAAATATTCGAACATATTTTCAAGTCACAAAAAAGTGTTCTTGCTCTCCTTGTTTGTACACCAGCTATGAACAAGAAAATTCATCAGTTGATTTAACCATAAGTTTACAAGAGAAGCTCAAACAATCAGAGACTTCGGGAAGGATCAAGAAAGACACACCACTGAGAACAGCCTCTGTTTCCATTCTATGTTCGACGCACAAGACTCAGAGTTGTCGGAAACGACTGTGTTATATCATCAAAAATGCTTTACTCCTTTATTCCCCTCACAGCCAATCACCTCTCTGCTATCACACGCTTGTCAATACACCATGGTTCTAACCCATACTCTATCACTCTTTTCAAATTCCATGGCTCCATCCGTTTCCATTTGAGCTCCCATGAGAGTGAACCACTCCACGTCCTCCAGGTTCATTTCAGCAGTTTTATGTCCCTAATCAAACTAACCTCCTATACTCCCATGCTGCACCTTATTACCGTTTGTTCGCATATGTCGTTTTCATAACTGCTTCTTTCCTTAAACGTCGAAGCTTTGGAATTCTCTACCTTCTCATGTCTTTCCCAATAGCTATGATTTGGCACATTTCAAAAGACAGATCTTTCACTTTCCCCCAAAATTCGTAAATACTTTCCCTTGTCTTTTCTTTTTCCGTTTCATAATTCTTCCTATATTTCAGTTAAGGCCCGGCCTTAATGTGGACTATTGTCCGTGACTGGAGCCTTTAACTTCAAAAAAAACTACTCTCAACTATTCCTCAAGATTCTGACACTAACTTCTGTACCTTCTTATGTTTCGAGTCTGCCAACAAAGCTGCGTCATCTGCAAACAACAGCTGGTTAACTTCCTAAGCCTCCTCACCCAAAGTATACTTCAACCATGAACATCCCGTCTAATATGTTCGTGCTTACCTGCCTCCTCATCCTTTCCATGAACAGATGGAGAAGCCATAGTGACGTCATATAATCATGGCGCAGATTCATCTTCACAGTCAACACTCACCCCTGTGTTAACTCTCCTTACTCATCACCCTAGTTTACACACACACACACACACACACACACACACACACACACACACACACAACATATATATACATAAATATATATATATATATATATATATATATATATATATATATATATATATATATATATATATATATATATATATATATATATATCAGTGTTGGACGGCAGGACTCAAGTGTGATGCTGGGATTTAGATAACTTTGTTAAGTACTGGCACCATATGATGAGGGGGATTGTCTCCACGAAACATGTCGTGCCACATGGACAAAAAAATGGTAGTTATAATTGTATGAACTCCTACCGAAGTGCGATTTCACCTTCATATATATATATATATATATATATATATATATATATATATATATATATATATATATATATATATATATATATATATATCCTTGATGTATAACACGCAAGGTAAGCCCACAACATTCAGATGAAGCTGGGGGAACTGGGGGCCATAACACTATTTCTTTCCCATACCTCAAGGAGCGTCTGTACCACGTCGTATAAAAGCGTGATGAAGGTGGAAGTCTGGCGAGCGTGATAGGAGATTTGCGAGCTGTGCTGGGTGGGTTAGGCAGAAACGTAATGGCTACATCCTTGGGTTTCCCTTCTGTGGTCGTAACTCCTGCTGTGGTTTGTGGCATGGCATCTCCCGAGCGACTCTTTATGCAGCCCGACAGGGTTCTTGCAAAGGGTCTTAAATTTATCTCTTGCCTGACCTGCCTCTCACTGATGGCAGGAGCTCGCTGAAGAGCGTGGTGACTCTACGTTACACAGGACGCGCCACAAGGGTGGCTGTCCTCAATGAAAATGCAGATTCGCTCTCGTTTTCTACGGAAGACTTGAAGAAAGAAAAAAAACACTTGATGGCAAACATTTTTTTTCTTCTTAGATTTTTCTTCCTTTTCAGTCTTCCGAAGACGTTTTTGCCATTCTTCTTTCACACTTTAGATCTCTATGGTCCCAGCGTTTGGTATGTATCAACATGCAATCACTTTCTTCAACAGCTCATACATAATACCCCACCAAAGAAGATATGATTCACTTTTCGAGTTAAAAGAAAGAAAAGATACTTTGAGAGGCAATAATTCATAATTCATATATGCTGCGTTTATTCATTCTCGTGCCCCCCCCCCCCCCCCACGCGCGCGCGCGCGTGAGGTAGCGCCAGGAAAAGACCACAAAGGCCACATTCGTTCACACTCAGTCTCTAGCTGTCATGTAATAATGCCTGAAACCACAGCTCCCTTTCCACATCCAGGCCCCACACAACTTTCCATGGTTTACCCCAGACGCTTCACATGCCCTGGTATACCACATCGATCCAATTCACTCTATTCCTTGCACGCCCTTCACCCTCCTGCATGTTCAGGCCCCGATCACTCAAAATCTTTTTCACTCCATCGTTCCACCTCCAATTTGGTCTCCCACTTCTCCTCGTTCCCTCCACCTCTGACATATATCCTCTTTGTCAATCTTTCCTCACTCATTCTCTCCGTGTGACCAAACCATTTCAAAACACCCTCTTCTGCCCTCTCAACCACACTCTTTTTATTACCACACATCTCTCTCCCCCTTTCATTGCTTACTCGATCAAACCACCTTACACCACATACTGTCCTCAGACATCTCATTTCCAACACATCCACCTTCCTCTGCACAACCCTATCTATAGCCCACACCTCGCAACAATATAATATTGCTGGAACCACTATTCCTTCAAACATACCCATTTTTGCTTTAAGAGATGTTTTCGCCTTCCACACACTTTTCAACGCTCCCAGAACTTTCGCCCCTTCCCCGACCCTGTGACTCACTTCCGCTTCCATGGTTCCATCCGCTGCCAAATCCACTCCCAAATATCTAAAACATTCCGCTTCCATGGTTCCATCCGCTGCCAAATCCACTCCCAGATATCTAAGACACTTCACTTCCTCCAGTTTTTCTCCATTCAAACTTACCTCCTAATTGACTTTCCCTCAACCCTACTGTACCTAATAACCTTGCCTTATTCACATCTACTCTCACCTTTCTTCTTTTACACACTTTACCAAACTCAGTCACAAGCTTCTGCAGTTTCTCACATGAATCAGCCACCAGCGCTGAAAATCCTCCCCTCTCATTTTTAATTTTCCAAAAGAAGGAACAGAGAAGGGGGGAGGTGGGGCAAGTGAGAATTTCCCTCAAAGGCTCATTCCTCTGTTCTTAACGCTACCTCGCTAACGCGGGAAATGGAGAATAGTATATATATATATATATATATATATATATATATATACATTATCCCTGGGGATAGGGGAGAAGGAATACTTCCCACGTATTCCCTGCGCGTCGTACAAGGCGACTAAAAGGGAAGGGAGCGGGGGGATGGAAATCCTCCCCTCTCGTTTTTTTTTTTATTTTCCAAAAGGAGGAACAGAGAAGGGGGCCAGGTGAGGATATTCCCTCAAAGGCCCAGTCCTCTGTTCTTAACGCTACCTCGCTATCTCGGGAAATTGCGAATATTATGAAAGAAAAAATATATATATATATACATATATATATATATACATATATATATATATATATATATATATATATATATATATATATATATATATATATATATATATATATATATATATATATATATATACACACACATATATATATATATATATATATATATATATATATATATATATATATATATATATATATATATATATATATATATATATATATATATATATATATATATATATATATATATATATATACATATATATATATATATATATATATATATATATATATATATATATATATATATATATATATATATATATACATATATTATATATATATCATTGACTGGTTGATAAGGTTATTTAATGTATGTATGACTCATGGTGAGGTGCCTGAGGATTGGCGGAATGTGTGCATAGTGCCATTGTACAAAGGAAAAGGGGATAAGAGTGAGTGCTCAAATTACAGAGGTATAAGTTTGTTGAGTATTCCTGGTAAATTATATGGGAGAGTATTGATTGAGAGGGTGAAGGCATGTACAGAGCATCAGATTGGGGAAGAGCAGTGTGGTTTCAGAAGTGGTAGAGGATGTGTGGATAAGGTGTTTGCTTTGAAGAATGTATGTGAGAAATACTTAGAAAAGCAAATGGATTTGTATGTAGCATTTATGGATCTGGAGAAGGCATATGATAGAGTTGATAGAGATGCTCTGTGGAAGGTATTAAGAATATATGGTGTGGGAGGCAAGTTGTTAGAAGCAGTGAAAAGTTTTTATCGAGGATGTAAGGCATGTGTACGTGTAGGAAGAGAGGAAAGTGATTGGTTCTCAGTGAATGTAGGTTTGCGGCAGGGGTGTGTGATGTCTCCATGGTTGTTTAATTTGTTTATGGATGGGGCTGTTAGGGAGGTTAATGCAAGAGTTTTGGAAAGAGGGGCAAGTATGAAGTCTGTTGGGGATGAGAGAGCTTGGGAAGTGAGTCAGTTGTTGTTCGCTGATGATACAGCGCTGGTGGCTGATTCATGTGAGAAACTGCAGAAGCTGGTGACTGAGTTTGGTAAAGTGTGTGAAAGAAGAACGTTAAGAGTAAATGTGAATAAGAGCAAGGTTATCAGGTACAGTAGGGTTGAGGGTCAAGTCAATTGGGAGGTAAGTTTGAATGGAGAAAAACTGGAGGAAATAATGTGTTTTAGATATCTGGGAGTGGATCTGGCAGCGGATGGAACCATGGAAGCGGAAGTGGATCATAGGGTGGGGGAAGGGGCGAAAATCCTGGGAGCCTTGAAGAATGTGTGGAAGTCGAGAACATTATCTCGGAAAGCAAAAATGGGTATGTTTGAAAGAATAGTGGTTCCAACAATGTTGTATGGTTGCGAGGCGTGGGCTATGGATAGAGTTGTGCGCAGGAGGATGGATGTGCTGGAAATGAGATGTTTGAGGACAATGTGTGGTGTGAGGTGGTTTGATCGAGTAAGTAACGTAAGGGTAAGAGAGATGCGTGGAAATAAAAAGAGCGTGGTTGAGAGAGCAGAAGAGGGTGTTTTGAAATGGTTTGGGCACATGGAGAGAATGAGTGAGGAAAGATTGACCAAGAGGATATATGTGTCGGAGGTGGAGGGAACGAGGAGAAGTGGGAGACCAAATTGGAGGTGGAAAGATGGAGTGAAAAAGATTTTGTGTGATTGGGGCCTGAACATGCAGGAGGGTGAAAGGAGGGCAAGGAACAGAGTGAATTGGATCGATGTGGTATACCGGGGTTGACGTGCTGTCAGTGGATTGAATCAGGGCATGTGAAGCGTCTGGGGTAAACCATGGAAAGCTGTGTAGGTATGTATATTTGCGTGTGTGGACGTATGTATATACATGTGTATGGGGTGGGTTGGGCCATTTCTTTCGTCTGTTTCCTTGCGCTAACTCGCAAACGCGGGAGACAGCGACAAAAAAAAAAATATGTATATATATATATGCTTACGACATCTATATTACGCCACATCACTTGCTGTCATTTGTCCTTGAGGCTTTGATGGTCACACGTATATCAATTGTTAACACTTGATCCCTTTCTTGAGTGGGAGTTACTCCAAGGTTCTCTCTCTCTCTCTCTCTCTCTCTCTCTCTCTCTCTCTCTCTCTCTCTCTCTCTCTCTCTCTCTCTCTATCTATCTATCTATCTATCTATCTATCTATCTATTTCTATGACGCTCCTGCAGCTCTTAGGCTGCGCTACTTCCAGTAGGTGGGTAACGATGAACTTTGACAAGGTTGTACTTCTAGTGATACAGCCTCACCAGTCATGACTTTAATTGAGGATAACCTCAGTATATATATATATATATATATATATATATATATATATATATATATATATATATATATATATATATATATATATATATATATATATATATATATATATATATACATATTGTCTTTCCATACATACTCGCAACAGGAGGGGAGGATTTCCAGCCCCCATTCCCACCCCTTTTAGCCGCCTTCTAACGACATGCAGGGAATACGTGGGAAGTATTTTCTCCCATATCCCCAGGGATATAATATATATATATATATATATATATATATATATATATATATATATATATATATATATATATATATATATATATATATATATATTCGCTATTTCCAGTGCAACAGAGGTAACGTCAAGAAAAGATGACCGAGTGTTAGAGGGAAATCCCCTATTGACATTTTCCTCTGTTCTTTCTTATGGAAATGAGTACAGGAGAAGAGGATTTCCAGCCCTCAGCTCCCACACGTTTCTCCCGCCTTTTCCGACACCCAGGAGATACGTGGGCACGAATCCTTTCTCCACCATCTTCAAGGACCAGACTCTCATTGGTTTTAGGACCTAAAAGTTCTTAAGTCACAGAAAGTCGAGACTTATAAGTCTCAGGGGCTTGGAGTCATCTCCCCTATTTCCAGGACTCGAGTGCCATATGTCTCAGGGACTGGAGGCGTCTCACTAGTCATGTGGATTGGAGTCCCATTAACGTCAAGGACTGAAATCTCCCTTAGGGACCAGAATCCTACTAGTTTTAAGCACTGGAATCTTTCTCAAGGACAGGAGTCCCACCAGCGTTAAGGTCTGGAACCTCTCTTAAGGACCAGAATCCACTAGTTTTAAGGACTGGAACATCTCTTAAGGACCAGAATCCACTAGTTTTAAGGACTGGAACCTCTCTTAAGGACCAGAATCCACTAGTTTTAAGGACTGGAACCTCTCTTAAGGACCAGAATCCACTAGTTTTAAGGACTGGAACCTCTCTTAAGGACTGGAATCTCTCTTAAGGACTGGAATCCCACTAGTGTTAAGGACTGGAATCTCTCTTAAGAACTTGAACCTCACTTTTCTTACTGGCTGGTGACTCACAAGATTTGCGCAGTAGTTTGTGCCTCCCTTCAAAGCCACACCCATCATGACAAGATCTCGTCGTAGGTACTCGTAGGTACGTAGGATGCAGCAGGTACCCATGAGAGCTACGTCGTGTGTAGGTACTTCAGGATCAGAGACGCTGAGCAACGATGGGTATCCTTAGTACTGGAATGGTCAGACCACTTGAGGTCACCATGTTCTGATAGCCAGAGCAATCGGGCTATGCTGTAGCCTCCCCTTCCACTTGTCAGTCTCTCTCTCTCTCTCTCTCTCTCTCTCTCTCTCTCTCTCTCTCTCTCTCTCTCTCTCTCTCTCTCTCTCTCTCTGCCTCTCTCTCTCTCTCACAATCATGAAAATCATGCAGACAGAAAGGAATCCTTCCCTCCCTCTCCCATCCCTTGCCCCCTTTCCCAAGAGAAAACAAATTTATCTTTCCTGTATGATCATCTCCAAAGACCAGCTGTCAACACACCAGATGATGCTGCCGGATCCATAAAATCTCCCGCTAATTAGCCGCTGGAAGCCAGTCTGGAAAACTAAATCATACGATGACTTGGCGCCTGCATGCGCTACCTTTCATCCGGAAAGCGCACTTGCATGGTACATATGCCCAGCATGGCAGGTTTTAGACTCGCAAAGTGAGCCAGATAACTCATTTTTTTGCGAGCCTCTCTCTCTCTCTCTCTCTCTCTCTCTCTCTCTCTCTCTCTCTCTCTCTCTCTCTCTCTCTCTCTCTCTCTCTCTCTACGCTAATGAGTCACTCTTTTTTTATAAATACATCTACCTCATAAAGAGGGGATTCAGTAAGTTTCAGGCGATGTTATATGAAAAATAAGACAAAAAAAGAAAAACAGAAGGAAAAGAAAGTGAGATGTGGCGTTCCGTGTCTGCATGGGAGAGAGGTTGTGCTACATGGGGGACGATCTGGCCTTTGAAGTATATGAAAGACATACAAAGAAATAGAAGTTTTAAACATGCTATGGTAAGGCGCTTCGTGATGATGTTAGACACTGTTAGGAGTCGTCTTCTGGAAGCTGAAAACAAGGTAACCTGAAGGCCACCGTGGTGTAGTGGTTAGCGTTCCTGACCGTGATGCATTCACACGCTGCCCAGATTTGAGAGCATAGGTTCGAATCCTGGTTGCGGCAGTCGGTCCACAGTCAACCCAGCTGTTCATCCATCCCTAAGGGTTGGTCGATGAAATGGGGTACCTGACTCAGGCTAAGGTATATATTCATAGGGTATATATGTTTTTTTTTTTATTTTTTTATTATACTTTGTCGCTGTCTCCCGCGTTTGCGAGGTAGCGCAAGGAAACAGACGAAAGAAATGGCCCAACCCCCCCCCCCATACACATGTATATACATACGTCCACACACGCAAATATACATACCTACACAGCATTCCATGGTTTACCCCAGACGCTTCACATGCCTTGATTCAATCCACTGACAGCACGTCAACCCCGGTATACCACATCGCTCCAATTCACTCTATTCCTTGCCCTCCTTTCACCCTCCAGCATGTTCAGGCCCCGATCACACAAAATCTTTTTCACTCCATCTTTCCACCATCAATTTGGTCTCCCTCTTCTCCTCGTTCCCTCCACCTCCGACACATATATCCTCTTGGTCAATCTTTCCTCACTCATTCTCTCCATGTGCCCAAACCACTTCAAAACACCCTCTTCTGCTCTCTCAACCACGCTCTTTTTATTTCCACACATCTCTCTTACCCTTACGTTACTCACTCGATCAAACCACCTCACACCACACATTGTCCTCAAACATCTCATTTCCAGCACATCCATCCTCCTGCGCACAACTCTATCCATAGCCCACGCCTCGCAACCATACAACATTGTTGGAACCACTATTCCTTCAAACATACCCATTTTTGCTTTCCGAGATAATGTTCTCGACTTCCACACATTCTTCAAGGCCCCCAGAATTTTCGCCCCCTCCCCCACCCTATGATCCACTTCCGCTTCCATGGTTCCATCCGCTGCCAGATCCACTCCCAGATATCTAAAACACTTCACTTCCTCCAGTTTTTCTCCATTCAAACTCACCTCCCAATTGACTTGACCCTCAACCCTACTGTACCTAATAACCTTGCTCTTATTCACATTTACTCTTAACTTTCTTCTTCCACACACTTTACCAAACTCAGTCACCAGCTTCTGCAGTTTCTCACATGAATCAGCCACCAGCGCTGTATCATCAGCGAACAACAACTGACTCACTTCCCAAGCTCTCTCATCCCCAACAGACTTCATACTTGCCCCTCTTTCCAAAACTCTTGCATTTACCTCCCTAACAACCCCATCCATAAACAAATTAAACAACCATGGAGACATCACACACCCCTGCCGCAAACCTACATTCACTGAGAACCAATCACTTTCCTCTCTTCCTACACGTACACATGCCTTACATCCTCGATAAAAACTTTTCACTGCTTCTAACAACTTGCCTCCCACACCATATATTCTTAATACCTTCCACAGAGCATCTCTATCAACTCTATCATATGCCTTCTCCAGATCCATAAATGCTACATACAAATCCATTTGCTTTTCTAAGTATTTCTCACATACATTCTTCAAAGCAAACACCTGATCCACACATCCTCTACCACTTCTGAAACCACACTGCTCTTCCCCAATCTGATGCTCTGTACATGCCTTCACCCTCTCAATCAATACCCTCCCATATAATTTACCAGGAATACTCAACAAACTTATACCTCTGTAATTTGAGTACTCACTCTTATCCCCTTTGCCTTTGTACAATGGCACTATGCACGCATTCCGCCAATCCTCAGGCACCTCACCATGAGTCATACATACATTAAATAACCTTACCAACCAGTCAACAATACAGTCACCCCCTTTTTTAATAAATTCCACTGCAATACCATCCAAACCTGCTGCCTTGCCGGCTTTCATCTTCCGCAAAGCTTTAACTACCTCTTCTCTGTTTACCAAATCATTTTCCCCAACCCTCTCACTTTGCACACCACATCGACCAAAACACCCTATATCTGCCACTCTATCATCAAACACATTCAACAAACCTTCAAAATACTCACTCCATCTCCTTCTCACATCACCACTACTTGTTATCACCTCCCCATTTGCGCCCTTCACTGAAGTTCCCATTTGCTCCCTTGTCTTACGCACTTTATTTACCTCCTTCCAGAACATCTTTTTATTCTCCCTAAAATTTAATGATACTCTCTCACCCCAACTCTCATTTGCCCTTTTTTCACCTCTTGCACCTTTCTCTTGACCTCCTGTCTCTTTCTTTTATACATCTCCCACTCAATTGCATTTTTTCCCTGCAAAAATCGTCCAAATGCCTCTCTCTTCTCTTTCACTAATACTCTTACTTCTTCATCCCACCACTCACTACTCTTTCTAATCAACCCACCTCCCACTCTTCTCGTGCCACAAGCATCTTTTGCGCAATCCATCACTGATTCCCTAAATACATCCCATTCCTCCCCCACTCCCCTTACTTCCATTGTTCTCACCTTTTTCCATTCTGTACTCAGTCTCTCCTGGTACTTCCTCACACAGGTTTCCTTCCCAAGCTCACTCACTCTCACCACCCTCTTCACCCCAACATTCACTCTTCTTTTCTGAAAACCCATACAAATCTTCACCTTAGCCTCCACAAGATAATGATCAGACATCCCTCCAGTTGCACCTCTCAGCACATTAACATCCAAAAGTCTCTCTTTCGCACGCCTGTCAATTAACACGTAATCCAATAACGCTCTCTGGCCATCTCTCCTACTTACATAAGTATACTTATGTATATCTCGCTTTTTAAACCAGGTATTCCCAATCATTACTCCTTTTTTCAGCACATAAATCTACAAGCTCTTCACCTTTTCCATTTACAACACTGAACACCCCATGTATACCAATTATTCCCTCAACTGCCACATTACTCAACTTTGCATTCAAATCACCCATCACTATAACCCGGTCTCGTGCATCAAAACCACTAACACACTCATTCAGCTGCTCCCAAAACACTTGCCTCTCATGATCTTTCTTCTCATGCCCAGGTGCATATGCACCAATAATCACCCACCTCTCTCC
Source organism: Panulirus ornatus (assembly GCF_036320965.1). Taxonomy (NCBI): domain Eukaryota; kingdom Metazoa; phylum Arthropoda; class Malacostraca; order Decapoda; family Palinuridae; genus Panulirus; species Panulirus ornatus. Next base: position 2,441,310 of record NC_092267.1, read on the forward strand.
ATCAACTTTCAGTTTTACCCATATTAATCGAGAATTTACTTTCTTACATTCTATCACATGCTCCCACAACTCCTGTTTCAGGAGTATTGCTACTCCTTCCCTTGCTCTTGTCCTCTCACTAACCCCTGACTTTACTCCCCAGACATTCCCAAACCACTCTTCCCCTTTACCCTTGAGCTTCGTTTCACTATATATGTATATATACATATATAGTTTTGGTGGGATGGCCTCAGTTGCGCGAGCCATCTCATCTAACGTAAAAGAATACATCAATATGAGGCGCATCAAAGTGTAACTAGTCCTTCTGCAGTAGCAAGTAGGAGACCTAATGCTCCTGGAGATCACCCTCAAACGAAATATGATTTGGTTGCGTCCCTTCCTGTCCTCCACCGGGATTATGGGGATTCACAAACGATCGCCAGTCTAAAAGTAGATTTCATCTAACCGACGACAAACGCAGTCCTTGTGGGTCCGCGTGAGCCCACAGCTTTGGCAGAGTCCACAGGAAATGATGTACTGAGGCATGTTATTGCGTCTGTCACAAGTTATATTAGATGTAAGAGGAGGTGTTGTACTGCTGGACGTGGGAAAGAGCTACGACGAGGGCGAAAAGATATGAGAGGTGGAAATGAGGTCTGATGGTTAGACAAAAAAACAAAAGGCATTTTATTGTAGATATTGTATAAGCTCTGTTATTCTATAAGGGATATAAGCTGGCTAAGACTATGGGAGATATAAACTGGGTTGCCATGTTAGGAATATTAGGCTGGTTCACCCTATACAGGATAAATGCTGGGTCAGCCTATAAGGTATGTAAGGAAGGTCAATCTATTAACGATATAAGCTGGGTCAGAGTATGGGGGATATAGACTCGGTCAGTCTATAAGGGATATAAGCTGTGTTATTCCTATAGGAGATATAAGCTCTGTTATCGTATAAGGGCTATAAGCTGGATCACCTCATATACCATCTAGTGAAGCAGCGCCTGTTCAATATTTTCTGTTCAGTGGCACACTCATGAGTCCGCCTCAGTTGAACGGCACGTTCGTCGGAAGCGTCTGACTCAAGCAGCGAACCACGAGCATAGTCTCGAGATAACGTCCCAAACTCCATGAGAAGAGAGCATCATGGGGAAGCAGATTATTCCATTACATCCTCAAATCTCTGTCTGCCTGGCTCTGTCTGTCTGTCTGACTGTCTGTCTCTGTCTGCCTGGCTCTGTCTGTCTGACTGACTGTCTGTCTCCGTCTGTCTGGCTCTCTCTGTCTGTCTGACTGTCTGTCTCTGTCTGTCTGGCTCTCTCTGTCTGTCTGACTGTCTGTCTCTGTCTGTCTGGCTCTCTCTGTCTGTCTGACTGTCTGTCTCTGTCTGTCAGTGCCTACATAAAAGTCCTCAATAGTCTACAGTGAGGTCTGATCATTCAGTCTCCACAAGTTCTCGTCGAACAGTAGAAAACGTGAGAGAAAAAATGAATTCTTTCCTCTTGCTACGATATTCTTTGCCTCTTAGGTCGTCTGATATTCTTTGCCTCTTAGGTCGTCCTCCCACGTAAAAGGTTCATCAATTAACCACACATCTTCCAGAGATGAGCTCCCCGATGCGGAGCGCGTCACTCTTCCTGGTATTCTGTGTACTTCATGCTCGCTGGGGGGGATGGATTCCACCCTGGGGATCAACAGCTTGGGGGAGGAGGGAGAAGATTATCTGTTCTCAGTAGAGCCAGGTAGGCTGGGGGCTCGGGAAGCGAGAGGGAGAAGATGGTAGGGAGAGGAGGAAGAGTGTGCTCACTGCTGCCAGACTGGCCTCCTCCTTGGGTTCAGCGTTCGAAAGTCAGAGGAGGACAGCGCTCAATGCTACCAGTGTGTGTCCCTCCTGGAGTTCAATAAAAAAAAAAAAATATATATATATATATATATATATATATATATATATATATATATATATATATATACATATATATATTTTTTTTTTTTTCTTTTTAAACTATTTGCAATTTCCCGCGTTAGCGAGGTAGCGTTAAGAACAGAGGACTGGGCCTTTTTTGGAATATCCTCACCTGGCCCCACTCTGTTCCTTCTTTTAGAAAATTAAAAAAAAGACAAGAGGGGAGGATTTCCAGCCCCCCGCTCCCTCCCCTTTTAGTCGCCTTCTACGACACGCAGGGAATACGTGGGAAGTATTCTTAATCCCCTATCCCCAGGGATAATATATATATATATATATATATATATATATATATATATATATATATATATATATATATATATATATATATATATATATATATATATATATATATATATATATATATATATAAATAGCGTGAACGAGATAACCTGTATGTAGAATGTGGATTTCTTTCCCCTTCTCTATCATAGGTTTTCCCTGGTATTCAGTAGCCTGTTCCATTTAAGCTAACAACATAAACATATGGCTCTTAAATGACGAGACCGTGTTAATTAAAGGCTCAAAGGCTTTCACATCTCGCATGTCTTAAACAACACCTGATGTTTTCCCGCTGGGAGTTCCACTTCGAATCCCTAAACACTATCACCATTTTTGTCGTATGGTATTACAATACCAATTATATAGATACTATATAGGAAGTTAGCCGTAGGCTATTGTATGTAAGTTGGTATGAGAAGGGTTTAATGTAAAGATCTTCTAGTTTCTTATGATTATTTGTCCTATATATTTTTCCCTATCTTTCTCGTCTTCTCTGTACGAAATATCACCTATATTGCTCCTATCCCTCACAGTGCTTCGTGTGTATATATACGTATACATACTTTTAATCCTATTCTTGCGTACCGTAACGAAAACGGTAAAGCATTATATCAACCCACGGCCTCGCTGGCTCCCAAGGAGTAAACAGGGTGAGCGGGTTGCTGCAGACGGACGTGCACCAGGGCGAATAAATGCGCTCAAAATTTGCACACCCCAAGTTGTGCGTAAACTGCCCAGGGGCGGGCGTGGGGAGGAGGTAAGAGGGCTCAGCCAATGGGGGGGAGTTCGCCAGCTCATACGAGGCACAACTGCAAATGTTTGTTGTTCTCTATTTTATATAGAGAGGAATGCCAGGGGAAAGGAAGGGAAAGAGATGTTAATCCACATTCTACACACAGGCTTTGGATTGTGCTACGGTTCTTTATTGATTATTTACATGCACTAAGTTGAACTGGATTATAAGGTGTCACATTCAGAACGGTTAATATATGAAAAAAAAGGGAAATTATACTAAAATTACCTTAAAGTACTCAAAAGATGAATCCGTTGGTGTTTATCACTTGCAAGCATTGCAGGGGACAATGGTCAGTCTCACATATGCATCATGCACATGAAGTGGTGAGGTTTCGTAATGAGTTAAAGATATTAAAGGTCAAAAGATAAACGGGTATAGATCCTGTACGTAAGAACTATATGATCTAGGGTTACCGGCGGGGTCGAAGGTTGATTCTGTACAGGTAAGATGAAGAGGAAGATAACAGTGAAATATAGGTAGAAGAAAATGGGAATTTTGGCCAAAAAAAAAAGAACATCATATCTGGAAGAGGAGGCTTAAGGAGAAGGTCTCCATGGTCAGTGTGGTGGGTGGACGTCCACATATTGAGCCTTAAAGGGAACTACTTGAATGAGAAGGACGCTGGGTGTGTAGGGTCTTGGCAGTGAGGAAGAGTATACATACATCATATATATATATATATATATATATATATATATATATATGTATATATATATATATATATATATATATATATATATATATATATATATATATATATAAATATATATATATATATATATATATATATATATATATATATATACATATATATATATATATATATATATATATATATATATAAATATATATATATATATATATATATATATATATATATATATATATATATATATATATATATATATATATATATATTGATTGAGAGGGTGAAGGCATGTACAGAGCATCAGATTGGGGAAGAGCAGTGTGGTTTCAGAAGTGGTAGAGGATGTGTGGATCAGGTGTTTGCTTTGAAGAATGTATGTGAGAAATACTTAGAAAAGCAAATGGATTTGTATGTAGCATTTATGGATCTGGAGAAGGCATATGATAGAGTTGATAGAGATGCTCTGTGGAAGGTATTAAGAATATATGTTGTGGGAGGAAAGTTGTTAAAGGCAGTGAAAAGTTTTTATCGAGGATGTAAGGCATGTGTACGTGTAGGAAGAGAGGAAAGTGATTGGTTCTCAGTGAATGTAGGTTTGCGGCAGGGGTGTGTGATGTCTCCATGGTTGTTTAATTTGTTTATGGATGGGGTTGTTAGGGAGGTAAATGCAAGAGTTTTGGAAAGAGGGGCAAGTATGAAGTCTGTTGGGGATGAGAGAGCTTGGGAAGTGAGTCAGTTGTTGTTCGCTGATGATACAGCGCTGGTGGCTGATTCATGTGAGAAACTGCAGAAGCTGGTGACTGAGTTTGGTAAAGTGTGTGGAAGAAGAAAGTTAAGAGTAAATGTGAATAAGAGCAAGGTTATTAGGTACAGTAGGGTTGAGGGTCAAGTCAATTGGGAGGTGAGTTTGAATGGAGAAAAACTGGAGGAAGTGAAGTGTTTTAGATATCTGGGAGTGGATCTGGCAGCGGATGGAACCATGGAAGCGGAAGTGGATCATAGGGTGGGGGAGGGGGCGAAAATTCTGGGGGCCTTGAAGAATGTGTGGAAGTCGAGAACATTATCTCGGAAAGCAAAAATGGGTATGTTTGAAGGAATAGTGGTTCCAACAATGTTGTATGGTTGCGAGGCGTGGGCTATGGATAGAGTTGTGCGCAGGAGGATGGATGTGCTGGAAATGAGATGTTTGAGGAAAATGTGTGGTGTGAGGTGGTTTGATCGAGTGAGTAACGTAAGGGTAAGAGAGATGTGTGGAAATAAAAAGAGCGTGGTTGAGAGAGCAGAAGAGGGTGTTTTGAAGTGGTTTGGGCACATGGAGAGGATGAGTGAGGAAAGATTGACCAAGAGGATATATGTGTCGTAGGTGGAGGGAACAAGGAGAAGAGGGAGACCAAATTGGAGGTGGAAAGATGGAGTGAAAAAGATTTTGTGTGATCGGGGTCTGAACATGCAGGAGGGTGAAAGGAGGGCAAGGAATAGAGTGAATTGGAGCGATGTGGTATACCGGGGTTGACGTGCTGTCAGTGGATTGAATCAAGGCATGTGAATACTTCCCACGTATTCCCTGCGTGTCGTAGAAGGCGACTAAAAGGGGAGGGAGCGGAGGACTGGAAATCCTCCCCTCTCGTTTTTTTTTTTTTTTAATTTTTTCAAAAGAAGGAACAGAGGGGCCCAGGTGAGGATATTCCAAAAAAGGCCCAGTCCTCTGTTCTTAACGCTACCTCGCTATCGCGGGAAATGGCGAATAGTTTAAAAGAAAAAAAGAAATATATATATATATATATATATATATATAGAGAGAGAGAGAGAGAGAGAGAGAGAGAGAGAGAGAGAGAGAGAGAGAGAGAGAGAGAGAGAGAGAGTGAGTGTGTGTGTACCTGCTCACAGCACCTACCATGATATTCAGTTATAATCGCACAAGCTTAGGAGGAATCGCTCACCACACGTCCTGCTTGACGTACACAAGACTATTTAGTTCCCCTAGCTGCCCACCTGCATGATATTAGAATCTCCTTTTTTCCTTCACCCTTCACTGACTTCCACCACAAGTCATGTATAATTCCCAATGTTCCTGTAGTTGTTCCATGTGTGTTTCATACATCCCCTGGCAATATATCGGAAAGTCGTACTCGCTTCCCTGGTTGAGCTGTTGTATATATTTTTGCCTAATATATCCTCAGTATGTTCTCTTGTTTTCTGGGTGATCTGATACCTCTGTATACACCCTTCCTTTCATGTTTGATACATTTTCTGTTATACTTTGAACCTGTTGCCATATACTTTGATATATTTCAAGCTGTTGCCATATACTTTAATATATTTTAATCTGTTGCCATATACTTCAATATATTTCAATCTGTTGCTGTATATATCTATATATTTCAGTCTGTTGCCAAATATTTCAATGTATTTCAATCTGTTGCCATACACTTCAATATATTTCAATCTGTTGCCATAAACTTCAATATATTTCAATCGGTTGCCATATACTTCAATATATTTCAATCTATTGTTATACTATACCTTTGCTTTGTAGTTTAAGTTCCTTCAGCCTTTCATCGTACTTCATATGCTTCATACCGAGAAATTCTCTCTCATTTGTTATTTCTAGTCGTCTCCTTGGTAGCCATACACCACAGAGGTATTCAATATACATGGAACCTATTCACTGATAGGTTTCTTACACCACTTATCTCCTGGTTCTATATTCTTATATTCTCAATATGTTCTCTGAATTCCAGCTTTTTATTCAAGAGGAAACTGAAATGATGGTTTACTCTACAGTCGTGATATATATATATATATATATATATATATATATATATATATATATATATATATATATATATATATATTTTTTTTTTTTTTTTTTTTTATACTTTGTCGCTGTCTCCCGCGTTTGCGAGGTAGCGCAAGGAAACAGACGAAAGAAATGGCCCAACCCCCCCCCCATACACATGTATATACATACGTCCACACACGCAAATATACATACCTACACAGCTTTCCATGGTTTACCCCAGATGCTTCACATGCCTTGCTTCAATCCGCTGACAGCACGTCAACCCCGGTATACCACATCGCTCCAATTCACTCTATTCCTTGCCCTCCTTTCACCCTCCTGCATGTTCAGGCCCCGATCACACAAAATCTTTTTCATTCCATCTTTCCACCTCCAATTTGGTCTCCCTCTTCTCCTTGTTCCCTCCACCTCCGACACATATATCCTCTTGGTCAATCTTTCCTCACTCATCCTCTCCATGTGCCCAAACCACTTCAAAACACCCTCTTCTGCTCTCTCAATCACGCTCTTTTTATTTCCACACATCTCTCTTACCCTTACGTTACTCACTCGATCAAACCACCTCACACCACACATTGTCCTCAGACATCTCATTTCCAGCACATCCATCCTCCTGCGCACAACTCTATCCATAGCCCACGCCTCGCAACCATACAACATTGTTGGAACCACTATTCCTTCAAACATACCCATTTTTGCTTTCCGAGATAATGTTCTCGACTTCCACACATTCTTCAAGGCCCCCAGGATTTTCGCCCCCAACCCCACCCTATGATCCACTTCCGCTTCCATGGTTCCATCCGCTGCCAGATCCACTCCCAGATATCTAAAACACTTCACTTCCTCCAGTTTTTCTCCATTCAAACTCACCTCCCAATTGACTTGACCCTCAACCCTACTGTACCTAATAACCTTGCTCTTATTCACATTTACTCTTAACTTTCTTCTTCCACACACTTTACCAAACTCAGTCACCAGCTTCTGCAGTTTCTCACATGAATCAGCCACCAGCGCTGTATCATCAGCGAACAACAACTGACTCACTTCCCAAGCTCTCTCATCCCCAACAGACTTCATACTTGCCCCTCTTTCCAAAACTCTTGCGCACATATATATATATATATATATATATATATATGTATATATATATATATATATATATATATATATATATATATATATATATATATATATATATATATATATATATATATCGGGAGGTAAGTTTGAATGGAGAAAAACTGGAGGAAGTAAAGTGTTTTAGATATCTGGGAGTGGATCTGGCAGCGGATGGAACCATGAAAGCGGAAGTGGATCATAGGGTGGGGGAGGGGGCTAAAATTCTGGGAGCCTTTAAGAATGTGTGGAAGTCGAGAACATTATCTCGGAAAGCAAAAATGGGTATGTTTGAAGGAATAGTGGTTCCAACAATGTTGTATGGTTGCGAGGCGTGGGCTATGGATAGAGTTGTGCGCAGGAGGATGGATGTGCTGGAAATGAGATGTTTGAGGACAATGTGTGGTGTGAGGTGGTTTGATAGAGTAAGTAACGTAAGGGTAAGAGAAATGTGTGGAAATAAAAAGAGCGTGGTTGAGAGAGCAGAAGAGGGTGTTTTGAAATGGTTTGGGCACATGGAGAGAATGAGTGAGGAAAGATTGACCAAGAGGATATATGTGTCGGAGGTGGAGGGAACGAGGAGAAGTGGGAGACCAAATTGGAGGTGGAAAGAAGGAGTGAAAAAGATTTTGTGTGATCGGGGCCTGAACATGCAGGAGGGTGAAAGGAGGGCAAGGAATAGAGTGAATTGGATCGATGTGGTATACCGGGGTTGACGTGCTGTCAGTGGATTAAATCAGGGCATGTGAAGCGTCTGGGGTAAACCATGGAAAGCTGTGTAGGTATGTATATTTGCGTGTGTGGACGTATGTATATACATGTGTATGGGGGTTGGTTGGGCCATTTCTTTCGTCTGTTTCCTTGCGCTACCTCGCAAACGCGGGAGACAGCGACAAAGCAAAAAAAAAAAAAAAATTTATGGATCTGGAGAAGGCATATGATAGAGTTGATAGAGATGCTCTGTGGAAGGTATTAAGAATATATGGTGTGGGAGGCAAGTTGTTAGAAGCAGCGAAAAGTTTTTATCGAGGATGTAAGGCATGTGTACGTGTAGGAAGAGAGGAAAGTGATTGGTTCTCAGTGAATGTAGGTTTGCGGCAGGGGTGTGTGATGTCTCCATGGTTGTTTAATTTGTTTATGGATGGGGTTGTTAGGGAGGTGAATGCAAGAGTTTTGGAAAGAGGGGCAAGTATGAAGTCTGTTGTGGATGAGAGAGCTTGGGAAGTGAGTCAACTGTTGTTCGCTGATGATACAGCGCTGGTGGCTGATTCATGTTAGAAACTGCAGAAGCTGGTGACTGAGTTTGGTAAGTGTGTGAAAGAAGAAAGTTAAGAGTAAATGTGAATAAGAGCAAGGTTATTAGGTACAGTAGGGTTGAGGGTCAAGTCAATTGGGAGGTAAGTTTGAATGGAGAAAAACTGGAGGAAGTAAAGTGTTTTAGATATCTGGGAGTGGATCTGGCAGTGGATGGAACCATGGAAGCGGAAGTGGATCATAGGGTGGGGGAGGGGGCGAAAATTCTGGGAGCCTTGAAGAATGTGTGGAAGTCGAGATCATTATCTCGGAAAGCAAAAATGGGTATGTTTGAAGGAATAGTGGTTCCAACAATGTTGTATGGTTGCGAGGCGTGGGCTATGTATAGAGTTGTGCGCAGGAGGATGGATGTGCTGGAAATGAGATGTTTGAGGACAATGTGTGGTGTGAGGTGGTTTGATAGAGTAAGTAACGTAAGGGTAAGAGAGATGTGTGGAAATAAAAAGAGCGTGGTTGAGAGAGCAGAAGAGGGTGTTTTGAAATGGTTTGGGCACATGGAGAGAATGAGTGAGGAAAGATTGACCAAGAGGATATATGTGTCGGAGGTGGAGGGAACGAGAAGAAGTGGGAGACCAAATTGGAGGTGGAAAGATGGAGTGAAAAAGATTTTGTGTTGATCGGGTCTGAACAGCAGGAGGGTGAAAGGCGGGCAAGGAATAGAGGAATTGGAGCGATGAGGTATACCGGGGTTGACGTGCTGCAGTGGATTGAATCAAGGCATGTGATATAATTCCACGTATTCCCTCGTGTCGTAGAAGGCGACTAAAAGGGGAGGGAGCGGAGGACGGGAAAATCCTCCCCTCATCGTTTTTTTTTTTTTTAATTTTTTCAAAAGAAGGAACAGAGGGGCCCAGGTGAGGATATTCCTAAAAAAGGCCCATTCCCCTGTTCTTTAAACGCTACCCTCGCTAACGCGGGAAAGGCGACTAGTTTTAAAAGAAAAAAAGAAATATATATATATATATATATATGATATATATATAGAGAGAGAGAGAGAGAGAGATAGAGAGAGAGAGAGATGAGAGAGGAGAGAGAGAGAGAGAGAGAGAGAGTGAGTGTGTGTGTGGTACCTCTCACCAGCACCCTACCATGATATTTCGTTATAAATCGCACGAAGCTTAGCAGGAATCTCTCGCCACACGTTCCCTGCTTGACGTACACAAGACTATTTAGTTCCCCCTAGCTGCCCACCTGCATGATATAAATCACCTTTTTCCTTCACCCGTCACATGACTTCCACCACAAGACATGTATAATCCAATGTTCCTGAGTTGTTCCATGTGCAGTTTCATACAACCCCGGCAATATATCGGAAAAGTCTACCGCTCCCTGGTTGAGCTGTTGTATATATTATTTTTGCCTAATATATCCTCAGTAAGTTCTCTTGTTTTCTGGGTGATCCTGATACCTTGGTATACACCCTTCCTTCATGTTTGATACATTTTTCCTGTTTACTTTGAACATGTTGCATATACTTTGATATATTTCAAGCTGTTGCCATATACTTTTAAATATATTTTAATCTGTTTGCCATATACTTCAATATATTTCCAATCTGTTGCTGTATATATCTATATATTTCAGCTGTTGCCAATTATTTCAATGTATTTCAATCTGTTGCCATACACTTCAATATATTTCAATCTGATTTGCCATAAACTGTCAATATTTTTTCATATCGTGCCATATACTTCAATATATTTCAATCTATTGTTATACTATACCTTTGCTTTGTAGATAAGTTCCTTCATGCCTTCAATCGTACTTCATATCTTCATAACCGAGAAATTCTCTCTCATTTGTTATGTCTAGTCGTCTCCTTGTAAGCCATACACCACACAGAGGTATTCAATATACAGGGAACCTATTCACCTGATAGGTTTCTTACACCACTTATCTGCTGGTTCTATATTCTTATAATCTCAATATGTTCTCATGAAATTCCAGCTTTTTATTCAAGAGGAAAACTGAAATGATGTTTACTCTACGAGTCGTGATATTATAATATATATATAAGATAGATAGAGATATATATATATATATATATATATATATATTATATAATATATATAGATTTTTTTTTTTTTTTTTTATACTTTTCGCTGTCCCTCCCGCGTTTGCGGGTAAGCGCAAGGAAACAGACGAAAGAAATGGCCCAACCCCCCCCCCCAAACACAGTATATACATACGTCCACACACGCAAATATACATACCTACTCAGCTTTCCCAGGGTTTACCCCAGATGCTTCACATGCCTTGCTTCAATCTCGCTGACAGCACGTCAAACCCCGTATAATCCACATCGTCCATTTCAACTCTATTCCTTGCCCTAACTTTTCACACCCTCCTGCATTTTCAGATCAGCCAGGCCCGAATCACACAAAATCTTTTTCATAATCCATCTTTCCACCTCCAATTTGGTCCTCCCCTCTTCCCTTGTTCCCTCCACCTCCGACACATATAGCCTCTTGGTCCAATCTTTCCTCACTCATCCTCTTCCATGGTGCCCAAACACTTCATAACACCTCTTCTGCCTCGCAAATCACGCTCTTTTTATTTCCACACATCTCTCTACCCTTACGTTACTCCACTCGAATCTAACACCTCACACCACACATTGTCCTCAGACATCTCATTCCAGCACAATCCATACCTCCTGCGCACAACTCTATCCCTTAGCCCCGCCCTCGCAACATACAACATTGTTGGAACCACTATTCCTTCAAACATACCCATTTTTGGCTTTCCGGATAAATTTCTCGAATTCCACACATTGCTGCAAGGCCCCAGGAATTTTCGCCCCCAACCCCACCCTATGATACACTTCCAGCTTCCATGGTTCCTCCGCTGCCAGATCCAATCCCAGAATCTAAAACACTTCACTTCCTCCAGTTTTCTCCATACAAACTCACCTCCCAATTGACTTGACCCTCAACCCTACTGTACCTAAAACCTTGCTCTTAGTCACATTTACTCTTAACTTCTTCTTCCACACACTTTACCAACTCAGTCACCAGCTTTCTTCATGCATTTCTCACAAGAATCAGCCACCAGCGCTGTATCCATCCGAACACAACAACTGGTCTCTCTTCCCAAAGCTCTCTCATCCCCAACAGACTTCATACTTGCCCCTCTTCCAAAACTCTTAGCGCACATATATATAATATATAATTAGGTAATATATATATATAGAGAATATATATATATATATAATAGTATATATATAAAATAATATATAATATATATATATCGGGAGGTAAGTTTGAATGGAGAAAAACTGGAGGAAGTAAAGTGTTTTAGTATCTGGGATGGGATCTGGCAGCGGATGGAACCAATGAAAGCGAAGTGGATCATCAGGTGGGGGAAGGGGGCTAAAATTTCCGGGAGCCTTTAAGAATGTGTGGAAGCGAAACCATTATCTCGGAAAGCAAAAATTGGTATGTTTGAAGGAATAGTGGTTCCCAACAAGTTTATGTTTGCGAAGGCGTGGGCTATGGATAAGATTGTGCTCAGGAGGATGAATGTGCTGGAAATGAAGATGTTTGAGTACCAATGTGTGGTGTTGAGGTGGTTTGATAGAGTAAGAACGTAAGGTAAGAGAAATTGTGGAATAAAAAGAAGCGTGGTTGAGAAGCAAAGAGGGTGTTTTGAAATGGTTTTTGGGGCACATGGAGAGAATGAGTGAGAAAGATTGACCAAAAGGAAATATGTGTCGGGAGGGTGGAGGAACGAGGAGAAGTGGGAGACCAAATTGGCGTGGAAAGATGGAGTGAAAAAGATTTTGTGTATCGGGGCCTGAACATGCAGGAGGGTGAAAGGAGGCTAGGCATAGAGTGCTTGAGATCGATGTGGTATACCGGGGTTGACGTGCTGTCAGTGATTTATTTCAGGGCATGTGAAGCGTCTGGGTTAAGAACCATGGAAAGCTGTGTAGGTATGCATTTTTTGCGTGTGTGGACGTATGGTATATACAAGTGTATGAGGGTTGGTTGGGCCATTTTCTCTCGTTCTGTTTCCTTGCGCTACCTCGCCAAACGCGGAGACAGCGACAAAGCAAAAAAAAAAAAAAAATTATTGGATCTGGAGAAGGCAATGATAGAGTTGGATAGAGATGCTCTGTGGAAGGTATTAGAGAAAAAAAATGGTGTGGGAAGGCAAGTTGTTTAGAAGCAGCGAAAAGTTTTTATCGAGATTAAGGCATGTGTACGGTAGGAAGAAGGTAAGTGATTGTTCTCAGTGAATGTCGGTTTGCGGGCAGGGTGTGGTGATGTCTCCATGGTTGTTTAATCAATTTTGTTTATGATGGGGTTGTTAGGGAGGGTGAATGCAAGAGTTTTGGAAAGATGGGCAAGTATAGAAAGTCTTGTGGATGAGAGAGCTTGGGAAGTGAGTCAACTGTTGTTTGCGCTGATGATACAAGCGCTGGTGCGATTCATGTTAGAAACTGCAGAAGCTGGTGACTGAGTTTGGTAAGTGTGTGAAAGAAGAAAGTTAAGAGTAAATGTGAATAATAGCAAGGTTAATAGGATACAGTAGGTTGAGGGTCAAGTCAATAGGAGTAAGTTTGAATGAGAAAAACTGAGGAAGTAAAGTGTTTTACGATATCTGGGAGTGGAGATCTGGCAGTGGAAGGAACCATGGAAGCGGAAGTGGATTCTAGGGTGGGGGAGGTGCGAAAATTCTGGGGGCCTTGAAGAATGTGTGGAAGTCGAGATCATTATCTCGGAAGCAAAAAATGGTATTTTGAAGGAATATGGTTCCAACAATGTTGTTATGGTTGCGAGGCGTGGCTATGTATAGAGTGTGCGCAGGAGATGGATGTGCTGGAAGAGATGTTTGGAGGACAAGGTGGTGGTGTGAGTGTTTGATAGAGTAAGTAACGTAGGTAAGAGAGATTGTGAAATAAAAAGAGCGTGGTTGAGAGAGCAGAAGAGGGTGTTGTGAAATGGTTTTTGGGGTGCACATGGAAGAATGATGAGGAAAGATTGACCAGAGGATATAGTGTCGGAGGTGGAGGAACGAGAAGAAGTGGGAGACCAAATTGGAGGTGGAAAGATGGAGTGAAAAAGATTTTTGTGTGTTCGGGGCACTGAACATGCAGGAGGGTGAAAGGTAGGGCTAGGAAATAGAGTGAATTGGATCGATGTGGTTATACCGGGGTTTGACATGCTGTTGTGGGTTGAATCAGGGCATGTGAATAGGTTTGGGGTAAACATGGAAAGTGTGTAGGTATGTATAGTTGCGTGTGTGGAAGTATGTATATACATGTGTATGGGGGTGGGTATTGGGCCATTTCTTTCGTCTGTTTCCGTGCGCTAACTCCGCATCGCGGGAGACTGCGACAAAGAAAAAAAAAAAAAAAAAAGAAAAGATTATATTATATATATATATATATATATAATTATATAATATATATTAGATCTTATATATATTATATATATATATATATAATATAAATATATCTAAATATATATTATATATATATATATATATATATATATATTTTATCCTGGGACAGGGAAGGAAAAATAATTCCCATCGAGTTTTAGAAGCGACTAAAAGGGGAGGGAACTGGGGTGCGTAGAAAATACTACTTTCCCGTTTTTACTTTTCCAAAAGAAGACTGAGAAAGGGGCCAAGTGAGGATATTCACTCAGAGGTCATCCTCTGTTCTAAACGCTACTCGCTAATAGCGGGAAATGGCGAATAGTTTAAAATGAAAAAAAGAAAATTTTATATTTATATATTTATTATATATATTGAGAGAGAGAGAGAGAGAGAGAGAGACTGGAGAGAGAGAGAGGTGAGCTGGGATGAGGATGGTGACGTGAGAGAGTGGAGAGAGGAGAGAGAGAGAGTGAGTTGTGTGTGTTGTCTCCTGCTCACAGCACCTACCATGTTATTCAGTTATAATCGCACAGACTTAGGCAGGAACTCGTGCCCACGTCCTGCTTGACGTTACACAAGACTATTTAGTTCCCCTAGCTTGCCCACCAGCAATGATATTAGAATCTCTTTTTTTTCTTCCACTTCATGACTTACCACAAAGTCTGTATAATTTCCAAATGTTCCATGTAGTTGTTCCATGAGTGTTTCATACAACCTGGCAAATTTATCGGAAAGTCGTACTCGCTTCCTGGTGAAGCTGTTTGTATATATGTTTGCCTATATATATCCACGTATGTTCTCTTGTTTTCTGGGTGATCTGATTCTCTGTATACACCTTCCTTTCATGTTGATACATTTTTGTTATACTTTGAACCTGATGCCATTACTTTGATATATTTCAAGCTTGTTGCCATATCTTTAATATATTTTAATCTGTGCCATATACTTCAATATATTTCAATCTTGTTGCTGTATATATCTTATATATTTCGGTCTGTTGCCAAAATATTTTCAATGTATTTCTAATCTGTTGCCATACACTTAATATATTCAATCTAGTTGCATAAACTTCAATTATTTCAATCGGTTGCCATATACTTCAATATATTTCCAATCTATTGTTATACTATACCCTTTGCTTTGTGTTTAAGTTCTTCAGCCTTTCTCGTACATATATGCTTCATACCGAGGAAATTCTCTCTCATTTTGTATTCTAGTGAATCTCTCGGTAGCCATAAAACCACAGAGGTATTCAATTTACATGGAACTATTCACTGATGGATTTCTGTACACAACTTATCCTGGTTCTTTATTCTTATATTCTCGAAAATGTTCTCTGAATTCCAGCTTTTTATTCAAGAGGGAATGAAATGATGGTTTTACTTAAAAAAAAACTTAAAAAAATTTAAATTTTTAAAAAAAAAAATTTTTTTTGGGTTTTTTCCCCCAAAAAAAAAATTTTTTTTTTTTCCCCCCGGGAAACCCCCGGGCCTTCCCCCCCAAAAAAAAAAAAGGTAAATCATGGAAAGCTGTGTAGGTATGTATATTTGCGTGTGTGGACGTATGTATATACATGTGTATGGGGGGGGTGTTGGGCCATTTCTTTCGTCTGTTTCCTTGCGCTACCTCGCAAATGCGGGAGACAGCGACAAAGTATAAAAAAAAAAAAAAAAAATATATATATTCGCCTCCACTGTAGCTCATCTCGCAATTCACATTGGCATGTATCGATAGAAAACATCAACAACAAACATTTACAGAAGAGAACAGAACAGAAGAGACTCCTCTCAGCGACCGGTTTGCCCGCCCGCTCAGCCAGCCACCCTCACCCTGGGCTGTCTACATACAACCCTGGGGTGGGTGTGCAGTTAACTTTTTTGTTGTGTGTACATTCATTCGCCCCAGCGTAGGTCGGCCTGCCACAGCCCGCTGTACGTGTTTGCTCCTCTGGAGGCAACGAGGCGGTGAGATGGGTAAGTACAGAGGAGGAGGGAGTACGATGAAAACTTCTTTCTACGTGAGGCGGTAGAAAGGTTCTGGGTTTGGGGAGAGCCGCCGCAATCACCCATGAGAGAGAGAGAGAGAGAGAGAGAGAGAGAGAGAGAGAGAGAGAGAGAGAGAGAGAGAGAGAGCATTACACAGATACACAGGCCACACAAACCCTAAGGTCCAAGCGAGGTGGTCTGGCCTCAGTATGACCGAAAAATGTGTAGTCCTCTTTAAAAGCAACGGAAGGACGAGAGAGAGAGAGAGAGAGAGAGAGAGAGAGAGAGAGAGAGAGAGAGAGAGAGAGAGAGAGAGAGAGAGAGAGAGAGAGAGTAATACGAAAACCTAAAGAATCTTTTTAACATGACTTCTACACAAACTCCTCCCTATTTCACTTTACAGCAAACTTTCCCATAAATTGTCATCATAGCCTTGATCACAAGAATATGACACCTAGTGATGTAAAATCCCACAGTTCAGCCTCATACCTGGTGTTATCAACGCAATCGAGGGGAGATGTCATTCAAAAGTACGTCAGGGTATTCATAAGACTTACATGAGGTTCTAAAACACTTTGCATCGTTGTATGAGATTAATATCTTATATTACCACAAGTTGGTAGCTTCATAGTCGCTGCTGCATGCTTCTGTCATTCTTAAATATAGCGAAGGTGCAGCATTAAGTTAGCCAGTGTCTCTGATGTGCAAACTAGAGATGGACGAGACTTATGCAAGCCTGTGTCCTCGACAAGAAAGTTTTCCAATCATACTTCTGTTGCAAGAACTCTATACGTCGAGGCTTCTCAAACTCCAGTCCCGAAGACGTTGCAGATCTATCCCAAGGCATTTTGCTAATGCCTGTACATCAGAACATGTAATGTTCACATGTAACACAATTTGAACCATTTTCACCACCTCGCTGCCGGGAATCGAACCCGGATCACAGCATATGGCTGTGCATTTGCCATGAATGTCTGGACTCTGGATACACATGACTGCACTCTAACATGCTCAAGAAACACTTACTGTGTCATGGATATTCTGTAGCTTTACTGTAATCTGTTTCATTCTGTATCGCTCATATACCGTCAAAGAATGTTTCAATCGGGTTATGAGGATCAGTGAGGTTTGGTCTTCATACTGAATCCATACACGGTCTCATTTTTTTTTTTCTATTTTGCTTTGTCGCTGTCTCCAGCGTTTGCGAGGTAGCGCAAGGACACAGACGAAAGAAATGGCCCAACCCACCCCCATACACAATGTATATACATACACGTCCACACACGCAAATATACATACCTATACATCTCAATGTACACATATATATACACACACAGACACATACATATATACCCATGCACACAATTCACACTGTCTGCCTTTATTCATTCCCATCGCCACCTCGCCACACATGGAATACCATCCCCCTCCCCCCTCATGTGTGCGAGGTAGCACTAGGAAAAGACAACAAAGGCCCCATTCGTTCACACTCAGTCTCTAGCTGACATGCAATAATGCCCGAAACCACAGCTCCCTTTCCACATCCAGGCCCCACACAACTTTCCATGGTTTACCCCAGACGCTTCACATGCCCTGATTCAATCCACTGACAGCACATCAACCCCGGTATACCACATCGATCCAATTCACTCTATTCCTTGCCCGCCTTTCACCCTCCTGCATGTTCAGGCCCCGATCACACAAAATCTTTTTCACTCCATCTTTCCACCTCCAATTTGGTCTCCCACTTTTCCTCGTTCCCTCCACCTCCGACACATATATCCTCTTGGTCAATCTTTCCTCACTCATTCTCTCCATGTGCCCAAACCATTTCAAAACACCCTCTTCTGCTCTCTCAACCACGCTCTTTTTACTTCCACACATCTCTCTTACCCTTACATTACTTATTCGATTAAACCACCTCATACCACACATTGTCCTCAAACATCTCATTTCCAGCACATCCACCCTCCTGCGCACAACTCTATCCATAGCCCACGCCTCGCAACCATACAACATTGTTGGAACCACTATTCCTTCAAACATACCCATTTTTGCTTTCCGAGATAATGTTCTCGACTTCCACACATTCTTCAAGGCTCCCAGGATTTTCGCCCCCTCCCCCACCCTATGATTCACTTCCGCTTCCATGGTTCCATCCGCTGCCAGATCCACTCCCAGATATCTAAAACACTTCACTTCCTACAGTTTTTCTCCATTCAAACTTACCTCCCAACTGAATTGACCCCCAACCCTACTGTACCTAATAACCTTGCTCTTATTCACATTAACTCTTAACTTTCTTCTTTCACACACTTTTCCAAACTCAGTCACCAGCTTCTGCAGTTTCTCAAATGAATCAGCCACCAGCGCTGTATCATCAGCGAACAACAACTGACTCACTTCCCAAGCTCTCTCATCCCCAACAGACTTCATACTTGCCCCTCTTTCCAAAACTCTTGCATTCACCTCCCTAACAACCCCATCCATAAACAAATCAAACAACCATGGAGACATCACACACCCCTGCCGCAAACCTACGTTCACTGAGAACCAATCACTTTCCTCTCTTCCTACACGTACACATGCCTTACATCCTCGATAAAAACTTTTCACTGCTTCTAACAACTTGCCTCCCACACCATATATTCTTAATACCTTCCACAGAGCATCTCTATCAACACTATCATATGCCTTCTCCAGATCCATAAATGCTACATACAAATCCATTTGCTTTTCTAAGTATTTCTCACATACATTCTTCAAAGCAAACACCTGATCCACACATCCTCTACCACTTCTGAAACCACACTGCTCTTCCCCAATCTGATGCTCTGTACATGCCTTCACCCTCTCAATCAATACCCTTCCATATAATTTACCAGGAATACTCAACAAACTTATACCTCTGTAATTTGAGCACTCACTCTTATCCCCTTTGCCTTTGTACAATGGCACTATGCACGCATTCCGCCAATCCTCATGCACCTCACTATGAGTCATACATACATTCAATAACCTTACCAACCAGTCAACAATACAGTCACCCCCTTTTTTAATAAATTCCACTGGAATACCATCCAGACCTGCTCATTTATGTTCATGAATTGTAGTTTACGTCACCAGGTAATGTCGCTCATCCCTTTCATTATTGATGGCAGATGGATTCATGATACTATATCAATATTTCCTTATCAGACACTTCATCGAGCAATTTTTTGTCGTCTAAACACCTATGAGCAAGGTCGTGTTTAAATATCGAGATTTCTGATGTCATATTATACATTTGATTGTGTCTTACCCACATCTACAACACGTTTATGATGCGGAACTGACGCAGATCATTTTACCATTACGCGTCTGGGATCGAACCCACGACCCAATGAATGGCAACCAGTTACTAGAGCGTTGTACCACGATGTTCTTGAAAGTTTCATGTCGGACTACGTTTTCTGTGACCATTACTTAGGCAACCCGCCATCACACTCAGACAGTTTCACTCTAGATCGAGACAAGGCACTCTGGCGATATCTTTTCCAATCTACAACACGTTTTAACACAGGGAATCGATGTAAACTATTTTACCAAAGTGTCCCTGGGATCGAATTCGGGACCATATAAATGTTAACCAGTGGTTAAGACCATTAAGCCACCACTAGGTTCGAAGTTACTCCTGAAACTCAGACCACAGAAAAGAGGGCAATACAAGACGCAATCAAAGCAAACACGACACTACACGCATATCAAGAATAGGTTCGCCTAAGCTAAAAAGACCAAAGAAGGTAACGTGGTAATACCTGAAGAACTTTAACCCAACAATAGACAGGTCAGTACAGAGTGTTGTAAAGGTACTCTGGATGTTCGAGAACATGTGACAACCTGAAGAAGGAAACCTGTAGACACTACGTCAGGAGGAGGTCCCCACGCCACCCATGACAACGCTGTCTCACAAGCATAGCGCTCCTCACCCTACCTCCATCCACGGCACGGCCACTCACCACACGACCACTCACCACACCGTCACTCATCACACCGAAACTCGCTACACTGCCGCTCAACACACCATCACTCCCCACACCGCTGTTCACCACACTGCCGCTCACCACACCATCACTTCCCACACCGGCATTCACGCACCATCACTCACCACACCACTCATCAACACACCACACCACTCATCATTCACCTCACCATTACCCCACCTCTCATCAAACCCCCACTCGCCACAAAATCATTCTCCACAAAGCCACTCTCCACACCACCCACCACGCCACCCGTCACCATACACCACTCAACACACCACCCCTCTCCATACACCATCCACCACACTACCCCTCACCGTTGTGCCACTCACCAAGCCACGAGAAAGGCTCATCACGGAGCCCGTCTGTGGTAAAGGTCTGGCAGCAGGTGATCCTGTAGGGAAGGATAGAGGACTGAGCCTTCTGCCGCCAGGATTTCGTTAGCTCGTCCCTAAAAATCTCAAAATCCCTCTTTAAGGGATTTGTGGATAACCAGTGAATGGAGTTCATTGATTCCTGGTGCTGGGATCTCTTTCTTTCGTTTTTTTCATTCTTACTAGGAACTAGTGACAGTAATTAATCATTCGGATGTGATTACGTGTCACCACTGTGTTCGTAATCAACGTCATTTTACAGAAAAAATCAGTATCTGGCATTTTTGACCCAGAATTTGGAATCCAGCTTACACTCTCTCCCATTTCTATCCTTCCCACACTATACATTTCCCAGGAAATACTTAATCTCGCCTATATCAAGCATTATTCAACCCTACGCACTATCATCTTTTAACTATGAATTAGCCGGAAAATACAGTAGCCCCTCTACCAAATACATTGGCCAGCCCTACAGTCCATCCCTCCTACCACAGATATTACCTAGCTTGTATCTTGCTTCGTGTATACCATGTACCGCACACACTTCCTCATCAAGTACTGTAACCTATCCAATCCTCTACCTTTACACCACTGTATCCCTCATGATTCAATGTTTACCTCGCCTACTACACTATTCCCCCAACATCACGTATATGGAGCTCTCACAGCCTCGAAGCTGCACTTTAACAGGCCTCGAAGACCATTCTGTGGTTTTCCCTCGGCTTCTTCGTATGCCTGGGTCAGTCCATGGACATTATGTTGCTCCCTGTATCCCAAATTGCTCCAATTCACCATATCTCGTGCCCGCTTTTCACTCAAAAACCTAATTCAAATTCATCCATCTTCGCCTCGGTCTCATTAGCCCCCCCCCCCCCCCCCCCCCATCACTTCTGACACATATATCCTTTTTGTCAACTTCTCCTCACTCGGCCTCTCCATGAGTCCAAACCATTTCAGCACATCCTCTTCATTTCCCTCATCCATTCTCTTCTTATTACCACACCTCTCCCCTTTACCCTATCATGACTTACTCGATCAACCCACCTCACACCAAGTGTCCTAAAACATGTTATTACCAACAAATTCACTCTCTCCTGTACGTTCTCATCTATAGCTCATGCCGAGCATCCATACAACACTCAGGACTACTATGCATATCCCTGTTATAGCTTTAAATGACACAAAACCTTGCTTTCGCAATCAGAGAACCCATCACACTAATACCTGAGATTTCTCAGGAAAGCTGCTGACACACTCATTCAGCTGCTCCAGAAACGAAACGTTTGTCCTTTTTACCATATATATATATATATATATATATATATATATATATATATATATATATATATATATACAGGAGGACCTGATATACGTTAGGGATATGACCCTGAAAATTACGACTCATAGCAAAATGACGTATAAAGGTGACTTTCCCTAAGATAGATACGATAATTGGATTAAGATTCGTTTTAGACATGTCCAGCGTCACCTAACTCACCTACGTGTATACATATACACATAACAACAGACCTCTAATTAATATCTACTTTCTCCAGGACCTTTTTTTCTTTCACGCGAAATGGTCATAACTGGGCCATGTTGTTGGCCCGAGCCATATCGATGACTATAAAAGAAAAAAGAAACCGAAGTATGTCCCTATTTTCTTACCTTTGAAATAGACTGGTTGGGTTTGCTGGGTCGTATACCCCGCTTTTCGCCATCATCTCATAGGTGTTCTTCACAGTGGTACGAAAGGTGGTTCGAGGCAAGCTAAGATGGTGCACGAAATCGGCAATCACTAGTTCCGCACTTCTAACTGCGTTTCATCACATCAACTATTACGTCGAGAGTAACACTACTATGTTGCCTATTACAACCTCCAAACAACTTTCCACTGGCACTAAATTATCCACTCCTGTTTGTAAGATTACGGAGATATAGAGCGATATAATATATACAGTGAAGACGGAGCGCACGCGACGTTTGTTTACACTCTCGCCAACCCCAAGCACTGATTGTGGTGCCCTCTAACGGTGAGGAGAAGAAACATTCATTATATCCAAGGAAATATGGTTGTTAATATCTGTAATGACTTAAGTTATCTGTGATTATAAAAGACTGAAATAAGATTTATATATCCAGGATTTATATTCACCTGTTGGAGCAGGTATGATGTTAATTAGAATAGAATTATATAGTTGGAAGTATTGCAGAACATAAGAAGAATTCTATAAGAATTATCTGGGTCGTAATTGACAAAAAAAAAGTGTATTTGGTATACAATTATGCCATAACATCTGTATTATAAAAGACAAGACCAGTAATAACTACTGCTCCTCATACGTTTATATCCATGATAAATGTGAACGTTGATAATGCATTTATCATTACAATGGCAAACGAAGAAACTACTCACATAACGACCATTCAACGATTATTACCCACTTGTGATCCTTTCAATTCCTCCGCAGTGCACTGGCCAATTGCATCCACTGTTTCTCACTCGACTCATCACTCATATGCAATGAGGTAAACTCATGCAAATCTATCATCAATATTCATCAAGGGGGTCACAAAAAGGCCCCTACCCCATTCCCCCTCAATGTTACACCATTCTTCCCCAACCCTTCGTGAGGGATGAAGTGATAGGTCTCTCCGTGGCCAGCAAACAGACCACATTTGTGGTCCCGACTGCCAATAACACCATGAACTTTGAGACCAAAAGGTGTACATAGTACAACAGGAGCCACACAGCCTCACCTCCTCTATATCTATCCAGGCTCGAGTTGTGTTAATATTACATGCACAGTACACACACACACACACACACACACACACACACACGGTACACCATAATTTCATGTATACATACATAGGTTGTACATCATGTACTGTTGACTATACACCATATTTTCTATCGCCTAAATTTCATACCGCCTACTGTGTTCTGTTTCATTACCGTAATAAATTAAAAAGCATTATTTGTCCTCATTTTCTATACGCTGATGCATATGCACTATATATTATAGACAACTTGAATCCTTATCATTAATAAAGCGAAAGTTTTCTTTTTCTATCATTTGAATCAAACTGTGGCTGGTTCGCGAACCCCCGAATCTCTTTGTCGCAACGTCATGCATTACGTGTAACTGGCTTGCGAAGCTTCATAGCACTGAAGTATGAAGCATCGAGACACCGAGTATTTGTCTTACGAATCATTACATCACTGAACAACAAACCATCGAAACACCGAATCATTGTCTTACGAATCATTACATCACTGAACAACAAACCATCGAAACACCGAATCATTGTCTTACGAATCATTACATCACTGAACAACAAACCATCGAAACACCGAATCGTTGTCTTACGAATCCTCACATCACTGAACAACAAACCATCGAGCCGCTGGAACTTTGGCTTATGAATCCTCATACAACTCAAGTGCGGACCATCGAGCCGCTGGAACTTTCTGCAAGAAAGTCTTAATGATCTTAAAGATTCACGGACTCAGAGAACCATTCAGTGACCGGTGTCGTAGCAAACACTTGTGCTTCATATTACTCATTCATATTACTCATCTAGAGTGAATCCTAAAATTATGGGATGGATGGGATGAAGTGAATATAGATACATACATAGGGAATACTGTATATTCTTGTATTTCCTGAGATGAATAACAGAAGGTCTTAACAACACTACGTGAGTTGAACACAAGGTCGTAATAACATGTAGGTGGTTGGTCGTCGTCGCCCCTACGACTTGAACGAGATGTGTCGAGAATATGGAGGAGGCGGCGGGTTCAATGGGGCTTCGAGCAATTCAGGTTCGTTGTGACTGTGACTCTGAGGGAGAAATTTTTTTCCTCTCTTCAGCCTCACCTGGTCTCTCTCTCTCTCTCTCTCTCTCTCTCTCTCTCTCTCTCTCTCTCTCTCTCTCTCTCTCTCTCTCTCTCTCTCTGCTTCGTCCCCGTTTTCGTGCATGAACGCAGACACAAAACCAGCATACAAGAGTCACACGTCTCAGTGTTCAAGTGAAGCTTTGCACCAAAAGAGAGAGAGAGAGAGAGAGAGAGAGAGAGAGAGAGAGAGAGAGAGAGAGAGAGAGAGAGAGAGAGAGAGAGAGAGACTTTTGGGCGCACTGGAGACCGAGCCTTTGTCTCGTACTTTATGACCCATGAACAGTTGTACCTACGCCCACATAAGCAACCCCTGCGTGTCTAGTGTCCACCCAGGAACTGCAGAATTTTAGCCAAAGACACGACAAACTCCTGAGTGTATGTTTTCTATTCCTCTCAGGCGTAGCGCTTGTGTCCTGTGTTGCCTCGGAACCAAAGCAGAGAACCAGGAGGTAGATGGAAGCCCCATGTCGAATGGATGGACAATACTCAGTATCATGGAGTCACTGACTCAACCACAGTGACTCCAAATGCGTCAGTCCTTGACTCAACGGAGATGTCCTCTGACTCAAACACAGTGTACTTCCACTGCGTCAGCCACTGCCTTAAGCACAAAGACCTCCACCGCATCAGCCTCTGCCTTAAGCACAAAGACCACCACTGCATCAGCCACTGCCTTAAACACAAAGACCTCCACTGCATCAGCCACTGCCTAAAGCACAAAGACCTCCACTGCATCAGCCACTGCCTTAAACACAAAGACCTCCACTGCATCAGCCACTGCCTTAAACACAAAGACCTCCACCGCATCAGCCTCTGCCTTAACCACAAAGACCTCCACTGCATCAGCCACTGCCTTAAACACAAAGACCACCACTGCATCAGCCACTGCCTTAAACACAAAGACCACCACTGCGTCAGCCACTGCCTTAAACACAAAGACCACCACTGCATCAGCCACTGCCTTAAACACAAAGACCTCCACTGCATCAGCCACTGCCTAAAGCACAAAGACCTCCACTGCATCAGCCACTGCCTTAAACACAAAGACCTCCACTGCATCAGCCACTGCCTTAAGCACAAAGACCTCCACTGCATCAGCCACTGCCTAAAGCACAAAGACCTCCACTGCATCAGCCACTGCCTTAAACACAAAGACCTCCACTGCATCAGCCACTGCCTTAAACACAAAGACCTCCACTGCATCAGCCACTGCCTTAAACACAAAGACCTCCACTGCATCAGCCACTGCCTTAAACACAAAGACCACCACTGCATCAGCCACTGCCTTAAACACAAAGACCTCCACTGCATCAGCCACTGCCTTAAGCACAAAGACCTCCACTGCATCAGCCACTGCCTAAAGCACAAAGACCACCACTGCATCAGCCACTGCCTTAAACACAAAGACCTCCACTGCATCAGCCACTGCCTTAAGCACAAAGACCACCACTGCATCAGCCACTGCCTTAAACACAAAGACCTCCACTGCATCAGCCACTGCCTTAAGCACAAAGACCTCCACTGCATCAGCCACTGCCTAAAGCACAAAGACCTCCACTGCATCAGCCACTGCCTTAAACACAAAGACCTCCACTGCATCAGCCACTGCCTTAAGCACAAAGACCTCCACTGCATCAGCCACTGCCTAAAGCACAAAGACCTCCACTGCATCAGCCACTGCCTTAAACACAAAGACCACCACTGCATCAGCCACTGCCTTAAACACAAAGACCACCATTGCAGCAGCCACTGTCTAAAGCACAAAGACCTCCACTGCATCAGCCACTGCTTTAAACACAAAGACCACCACTGCAGCAGCCACTGTCTAAAGCACAAAGACCACCACTGCAGCAGCCACTGTCTAAAGCACAAAGACCACCACTGCAGCAGCCACTGTCTAAAGCACAAAGACCACCACTGCAGCAGCCACTGTCTAAAGCACAAAGACCACCACTGCAGCAGCCACTGTCTAAAGCACAAAACTTATCTATTTTGTATCATTATCTCCCAACCCATTTGCATGGGAAAGATAAAGCAATATGTCAGCAGTGATCCCTGTAGTATTCTCATGTTCAGACACTTCAATATGAGACGGTAAGGTATAACTAGATCAGTGTGTGTTTAATTACACTGGCGGCTGTATCATTCTTGCAATCTGATGCCCAAGAGTTTACGGTGTCTCAGCTGTCATCAGCTGTAATTAATCATTTCCTCATGTTGTCCGTCTTGCTCGAACCCTTTGTTTATCAAACGTAAAATATGGGGATAATGAGCGACAATGCTAGCAAAAGAGAAAGCAAATAAAGATGACACCAATAATTTTTCCAGAGTTGGCATCCGTGATATGAATGCTCAGGGAAAAGTTTTCATCAAATGAGTGAAGGGATGATATCCTAGCTAGAAGGTACGAAGCTTTTGGATCTGACTTTCATATGTTCGGAGACAGAGTACGTGGAAATGGCAGATAACTGAAGGCCCGTATTCATACGTCCAGGTTATCTGGTTTGATTCTAAGTCAATCTGTTTCAATACCAAGTGGATTAAGTAAGGCTAGAAGAGTAAGAAGACTTTCTCCCCGTCATCTAGCAACAATAGCAGGCATGAAAAAGAAAATATCACGATGAAATAACTACGCATCCTCTCTCTCTCTCTCTCTCTCTCTCTCTCTCTCTCTCTCTCTCTCTCTCTCTCTCTCTCTCTCTCTCTCTCTCTCTCTCTCTCTCTCTCTCTCATCTTGTCTTGACGGTTATAAAGTGTAATGCTTTTATGAACTCATAGGTATTTGATAAACAACAGGATTGGGTACACAAATATGCATAGCAACAATTGGAATATATGATAACAGTGAAGTGATGGGGCAATTTTTTTAAGTTTGCTCTGACGAAAAATAATGCCTTTATAAAAGACGAAGGTTGAAGACACTTCACACATGTAGGGCGTTAAGCAAACTGAAGGTCTAAGGTGTTAATTGACCCTACTGATAGACAATGGAAAAAAATAGTTGTAAATGTACTGATGCAAGACTGAGAAATGGTTGGCAAGTCTTTCCTGAGGATTTGTGGAACGAGGAACAGGGGTGAGGGAAGAGGAGGAGGAGGAGGAGAATGAGAGAAAGAGAATGAATGAGTGTCAGTAAGTTAGTAAGTAAGAGGGAGAATGAATAGGGTATTGAACGAATGGAGAGGGACAGTGAGTGAGGGAGTAAGGTAAAGGGAGGGAGAAGGAGGGATGGAACAGGATGTAAAAGAGATAAAAAAGAAAAAAGTATTGGTATACATATCTCTCATCACATGGGAAACACTACTGACGATATACTAAAATAAAATGATGACGAGTCATGATTACAGGATATGATGAGAGGTTATGGACCGAGTTGGTTCTGGCTCTGAGTATATCAAGAACAATTTATCTTGGATCTTAACAACTGTTCATCTGACCAAGTCTCGAAGCAGATAGACTTGAAGCATCACACTTTCCATGACTTAAGTAACAAACTGTGAGGGTAATGCTACAGGACGAATATGAAAGAAATGTTAGGGTATGCATGGGTTACGCTCGTAACACTAACATAACTTCAGACGAGCTGGACACACTCTACAGCTGCTGATGTATGGGGGAAGCGCTGTAGCTTGTGCTCTGCCCTCCTACCTACCAATCACAACATCCCTCACTGAAGTTAAAGGGGGAACAGTGGCGAAGCAATAGGTGAGTCTTTTCATCACCGTCTGAGGAATGATGATGATAAGATCAGCCATACTGTATGTGTGTGGAAACAATGGAAAATGCACCGAAACCACAGCTCCCTTTCCACATCCAGGCCCACAGAACTTTCCATGGTTTACCCCAGACGCTTCACATGCCCTGGTTCAATCCAATGACAGCACGTCGACCCCGGGCCAGTATGCTGTACCGAGATTAAAAGGATGACAGTCGAATAGTTTCTTAGTTAGCCACATTTGTCCATTGTGAACGTATTATCATTAGCATGGATGGCTACAAAGAAAATAAACGTAAGAGTAGCATTGGTTATTATTTATCTCATTTCTTTATTGTACAAATGTTATGGTAAATTTCTTTGACAAACTCTGTTGCTTTCAGCCAGCATCGAAGCCATCTTCTCTTAATAATTCCTATCGTGTCCTTTCGTCCGCTTTCTCATTTCTTCAACTTCCTCCACTGCCTTCGCTCTTCTTTTTGAGTGAGCTCTTGATGTCCTTCATACATCATCAAATTCTAGGACATACCTGCCGGACGTTGTCTTTCAAGGGTGTAGTTTAGAGACGTCTTTGCATATCTCGTGCCTATATTCATACGTAGCCATACCAGCTTAAACTGTTCCCTCAACATATTTGCAATACAGACGTGATATTCATATCCTCTTACTTCTTGTTGTGCGTGACCAAACTTCTGATCCATGTAGCAAAATAGGGTCCAACCAGAATAGTAGGGGATATATCACTTCTTTTTCTTCATTCTATTTTCATTTCAATCAACTTAGGGTAAATCATACTGAATCTTGCACTATCTTCTGCTGCATATTTTGTATTGAATTAATACTATTCCTTTATTTCCCATTTTCCGTAGGTTCTCATCATTCATATATTATTCCTAGGTATTTAAAATCATTTAGTTGTTGGAGCTGGTCATACTATGCCTACATGTTCAAGTCTTTTCTGTTTCTGATGATATTCATCTCTTCTGTTCTCCGATTCTAGAATTTTCATACCGTCTCTGTCCTTAAGTAACAGATCAATACATATACCTCACTTACCACGTACCACAGGAGTGTTACCGCTTTGGACTACATGGGGCACACTAGACTGTGGCTAAAGGGATAGTATCAACAATGTCCTTGCTCATTACTGGTTGAGTGTCTTCCCTCTCTCTCGAACTGGTAGGGATACTGTGAGTCTATCAATACCAGGAATAGGGAGGTTCGCTTCACAGGAGTGGCATACACGTCACATCTCAGTCGCTCGGTTACACAACACACACACACACACTCCTAGGATATATATTCCTGGCGCCTTGCGACCATTTTACGTTAAGCTGTCCTGTTTATGACTTGATTTTCATGGCAGCTGAAGCCGATATCATTGCATACCCATTAGAAATAGGCCATCCACATCAGCTAAGGTGTCTTTAATACATTCAGCAAAGGCCTCTTCAAGCCTCTTCTCTCTGTTTCTGTTACGAGAATCGTCTCTGATTCTGTCTGATACTTGAAACGTGTTGGATGGCTGATGCCGTCCCGTTGAATCTCTTCCTTTCTGCTGAACACATTTGACTAATTTCTGATAATCATCTCTCCTCCTCCATCCAACACTTCTAAACACTCCCCTTCACCAGCTTGTGTGTCATATTATCACAATATATATATATATATATATATATATATATATATATATATATATATATATATATATATATATATATATATATATATATATATATATATATATATATATATATATATAAAGAGGGAGAGAGAGAGAGCTCCGGCAACCAACACTTTCCTCTACCTACAATTCCTCCCTCCAGTCCCTACCACACACACACACACACACACACACACACACACACACACACACACACACACACACACAGAAACACATCCAGCATAACGCTCAGTCTTCAAAACATATTTCCCAGCAACATCAGCATTGTTAACGAGCTTGTTGTTTACTCTTTGCGTGCAGGCAACGAGTCTCTCAGCTTTAAAGACAACCTCCCAAACTCCCTATTTTACGTACGTCTGTTTTCCAAATAGGAAGAACATCCCACCTGTGGCAGAGGTTCCTCTGAATGACTCTCCAAGAATGAGAGGCAGCCAACGGAGCGTGGATAGTAGAGGGAGGACCAAGGGTCGTGGCTCCTTCACACGCGTCTGTAAGTTGGGGTTGGTTGAGTCTCGAGGTCATTGCCTCCCCTCAGCCAGGCTGCTGGCGTGAGGGAAAGCCAGCTACGAGAAGGTCGGGGGTCGGTGATGAAGCTTTCCAAAGACCTGAGAGAGAGAGAGAGAGACTTCTCGAATTGCCAGGGAGGAGGAGGAGGGAAAAAGGAAGAGAGAGAGAGAGAGAGAGAGAGAGAGAGAGAGAGAGAGAGAGAGAGAGAGAGAGAGAGAGAGAGAGAGAGAGAGAGAGAGAGAGAGAGAGAGAGAGAGAGAGAGAGAGAGAGAGAGAGAGAGAGAGAGAGAGAGAGACATCTTGCAAGACGGGAAAAGATGAGAGTTTAGTCTCCAGCTGAAGTAGACCCCACGCTACTGTAAGAGCTCTCGTTGCTGAACAGGTGGGGCATGTGTGTGTGTGTGTGTGTGTGTGTGTGTGTGTGTGTGTGTGTGTGTGTGTGTGTGTGTGTGTGTGTGTGTGTGTGTGTGTGTTTCACAGAGACCTTGCTCCTCTGAAAGAAACCAAGAGAAGAAATTCTGAAGGACCCGTTCTCTCTGAAGGGAAAAGTATATGTTCATGGAACGCCTCTTGGCTTTGAAGAAAGAAGCATCGCGCCCTCAATGGAAATGCACTCTGTGAGAGGAAGGAGGCGTTATGATAGTGTTTACGTAACATCCCCATCCTTCCTAAGGGATCGAAACACACCAGATGGCATGATGAGATGAAAGACAATCTCCAACCTTGATTCTCCTGGCCTAGCTTACAAGGAGCCAAGTAGCAGCTAACATATATACGTGAGTGAAAGAGGTCTAATTACTGTGTATCTATGGACCAGCGAGCCATTAGAGATGACAGGACATCACCTGTGATGATATCTCAGATTAGAAAAAGACAAAAGTGATAATCATATCAAAATAGAAAAGGAATTCAAACTGTAACGAGCCATTTGGCTTCCCTTGAAGCTACAGTAAAATACAAAATGAACTCAAACCGTAAAGACAAACACGCTCTTCTCCTTAATTAATTGACTAGTAGATTGGCTAATTACTTTTTAATGTATCTTTTGCTAATACGATGGGATACAGGGTTACAGCCTTCAAGTCCATTACTCAAAATTACATAATACTACACCTGAAATATAACAACAGTTAATGGAGATACAGGTGAACAAATGTGGGCAATAGATGATGCTCAAATGTAATTGACCTGCTTAGGAAAAGTCCTTTTTGACAGAAGCATAAAATAGATTACAGTCACGAAAATAACTTTTCTGAGTTCCTTGATGTTACACTGAAGTAACTTTGAAGTTCTGTATTCGTCTGAGTGTACCGACTGTACGAACACTGACATACGTGACGAACAATACACTTGTACGACGCGACCAGAGATAAAATTTCATTTGGTGGACCAGGTACAAGTGCAGTCAAGGAGGGAGGTAATTAGAACATTACGGTAAAATTTACGATTTCCTTGTTTTCTACAGAAATAATTAAAAGAAAACGAGGCAGCAAGCGTCCTGCACCACCAGTAATTACAAAGAAATTATGGCCACCGTGGCCCTGCAGCACTAGACGTTGTGGCCACTAAGACAACATGGCCACAATCGTCCAACAAAAGAGCTTGTGGCCCCTAAAAAACCATGGCCACAGTCGTCTCACATCTTGTGGCTACGAAGACACCATGGCCACAATTGTCCTCAAGCTCGTGGCCACCAGGACCCCTATGGCCACAGTCGTCCTACAGCTTGTGGCCACTAGGACACCAAGGCCACAGTCGTCCTACAGCTAGTAGCCACCAAAAGACACCACGGCCACATTGTCCTACAACTGGTGGCCACTAAGACACAATGGCCACAGTCGTTCTACAGCTTGTAACCACTACGACGCCATGGCCACAATCATCCTACAGCTAATGGCCAGTAAGACACCAAGGCCACAGTCGTCCTACAGCTTGTGACCGCTACGACACAAGGCCACAGTCGTTCTACATCTAGTGGCCACCGGGACACCATGGCCACAGTCGTCCTACAGCTACTGGCCACTGAGACACCATGGCCACAGTCGTCCTACAGCTTGTGACCGCTACGACACAAGGCCACAGTCGTTCTACATCTAGTGGCCACCGGGACACCATGGCCACAGTCGTCCTGCAGCTACTGGCCACTGAGACACCATGGCCACAGTCGTACTACAGCTACTGGCCACCGGAACACCATGGCCACAGTCGTGCTACAGCTACTGGCCACTGAGACACCATGGCCACAGTCGTACTACAGCTACTGGCCACCGGAACACCATGGCCACAGTCGTGCTACAGCTACTGGCCACCGGAACACCATGGCCACAGTCGTACTACAGCTACTGGCCACCGGGACACCACGGCCACAGTCGTGCTACAGCTACTGGCCACCAGATCAGGAGGCTGCCTCTTAATATTGCCTTTCCTTTGAGGTGGGTCAGTCTCTGGGGAAATCATGTCGCCTGTGTGTGTGTTGTCGTTAGGACGATACTGTGTATAATTTGATGCGTAATCGTGGAATAGAGTTTGCAACACGAAGCACGAACGAGGAATATCAGGTTATGAATAATATTCTGTCGCCGGGCCAGTCATTCTTACTCTCTGAGGGACACAAAGTCGTAATTTTCCCGAAATGATAAAAAAAAAAAAGAAAGGTATTCACGTAAATGAATAATAATTGATATTTCAAATTTGTCATCCAAGGAAATATAATAAGTCATGAAAAAAAAATGAGTTTTTACCTCAAAGGCTTAACATTTTTTTTTTTTCACTAAATTTTTACCATAAAGGAAGATAAAATAAGGCAGACTCCAATTGCACAACATGGGAATACGTAATACGGATGTGTGTGATGACGGAATACGTCATAGAGGACATGGACACAGAAGGGATTGGAATATAGCCGTCGACACGAATGAAAATTTTTGTGGCATAGGGAGTGTGTCTCTTCTAGACTGTCATAAACATTAAGCTTGTGTCACCAGCGTGTTCTTCCACTGTCAATATAACTCACTTGTTCATGCCACTCGAATCACCACACGAGAGAGAAAAGCATCTCATACATATTGTGATGTTATGTCCAAGATATCTCTTGTTGAAAGGGATTATAATTCTGTATACATAGTTCATACATAGTTGATGTATAATGCAAATATTGTGCCTTCTAGCTCCAGGATCTTCGTGTATTTTTTTCCCCTCCGCTCTATGTCTCTCTATTTTTCTTCCACCACCATCGCTCCAAATGACAAGCGAAAATCCGGAGTAGGTAAAGCCAATATGTTGTGTCAAAGACCAAATACCTCCCTCCCTTGTCCATTTGAACATCATAGACACACACCACCACCACCTCACTTGTATTCTTTGTTCTTCAAAGTCGCCACCACAACTGGTCACCCAGAATGGGGTAAGATTACGACACATTACCTCAGGATAAGGTTAGGTCCGTAACACCTCGAGTATACTGTCCATTTTCTTGTTTTGAGGTGAGGATATCTGCTGCATTAGGTCCTCCATGCACCCTATGTGCTGCTGCTCTCCCCTGCATCGTTTGTGCCGAGGTCCTCCCTGCATCGGGTGCCTCTCTCCCTGCAGCCCTGTGGGCTTAGTGTCTCTCTCTTTCCTCGCTCGCTGTGTTGACACTGTGACAGAAGACGTAGATTTAAGCCACTCACTCGCGGCAGGCAGGCGGAGGGCGCTGAGCCCTCCCAACCCATGCATGAGCTGCTGTGAGGGACACTTAATGAGATATCGTCCCCCGTTGTCGGTGTGCGCACAGAGAGAGAGAGAGAGAGAGAGAGTAGCGCCGGTTGGCGGCGTGGAGGAGGCACTGCTGCTGAGGTCTTATTAACATCCATTAGCGGCGGTGCACAACGAAGTGGGATGCGCCTGGTGGCTTTGCTGGTTGTAAGGAACGGTGTGTTGTGGGTGCGACGTTGTGTGAGCTGGCCGTCACACATTGCCTCCTTCATGATGCTGTTCCTGGCGATGATAATGCATGAAGCTTTACATACTCGAGCGTTAAGCTTCACATATTTGGGCGTTAAAGCTTCACAAATACTCGGGCGTTAAAGCTACACATATTTGGGCGATAAGGCTTCACATACTTGGGCGTTAAAGCTTCACATACTCGGGCGTTCAGCCTCACATACTTGAGCATTAAGCTTCACCACTGTGGTCTTGAAGACCTCTTAGTGTATCTGAGGGTGGAGTGTCTATTCCAGAAAATGGTTTCTTTCCCAAGCTTCAGCAAGCTGAGTGGAGGAGTCAAAATCTCGTCATTAAAGCTTTAGTAGACTTTGCAACGCGTTGCATGTGTGATATATGATAGATAAACACCCCAGTCAAGTTGGCCGATCATCTTCATCTGTGATGGTAACGATGCCTTACCAGTACAATCGTTATACTGCAGCAATCACACCAATTTAACAGTAGATAAAGACGCTTGAGTTTATCCCTTGTGTGTGTGTGTGTGTGTGTGTGTGTGTGTGTGTGTGTGTGTGTGTGTGTGTGTGTGTCCATGCTATCACCACATTTTCTAATACGTCTTTTTGAGATAATCTAGCGAAGAATCCAGGGGAGAATGAAGAGGAATGAAGCGACTGGAAAGAAACTTCGAAATGTACCACTCACTCGTGAATTCATGCCATTCCAGCTTCAGTTATTAGAGACATTTCACCTGTGCCCCAGGCCATGGTCGTACACAACATCCAGTTTTCTAATGTGCAGGGGAAACCATTTCGTATTTATGATTCGTCACAGCAACACTGTCTTCAAGACCTTGTGTTCTGTAAGGTCGATGTGAAGCACTTCACATGTTTAGCTCATATAATCCAAAATTTTTCGAGGGAGGTAGTGATGAGTATTTCCCCACTAAACTCCTTGTATGCAAGCATACAATCCCAAAATTTTGTACCATTTATCTTATAGGTACAATATCTCTTCTAGATTTGTGTTATTTAACATCTGTTGTTCTCGTTATGAAAAAGTTAAAAACAAATTCTTTAGTAAGATAGTCAAAAATCGAATGACCAGAAAAAAGTCAAATCGCATTTCTTGGATTTCGATTTTGATATTTTTGCGGTAATAAAATTCATGCAAAAACCTTTACATATGTAAACCTGATTATGAATGAAAGCCAGTATTCATTATTCACTTTTCTCCGACATTTTCTCTGCATTCGTTTCAAATCACGCTGTGATAGATAGGGCAATACAAATGTCTTTGAAATCAGTGTTGATATCAGCCTTCCTTCTTTCACAGCTTTAATGATACCCACAGACCTGTGGGAATTCTACAATCAGCTTATAGCTGTATGCTTCCTTTAGTTCTAAGCTGTAGTTAAAGCTGTGTATGATAAAAGATAAGCTCGCTTCAGCTCCTACATTCCTTTGGTCAACTTTATCAGTGATAAGCATAGCGATGTCGTAAGTGACGTATATTAAAAGCTGAGCAAGAAGTTGAATAATTTGCCTGCCATTTCTTACGTTACAAGATTTACATATCTATCAATTAATCAGTCTATCTATCTATCTATCTATCTATCTCTGTTCATTATCAGTCCATTTCGAGGTTAAATAAGGTTGGATTAAGTACACAAAACCTCATGATCCTTACACACACTCATCCATAAGCCATGCCCTGTGTGTTAAGTTGAAACATGGACTCTTATGCTTATGCGAACGTATTTATCTTATTTTCTTCATTTTGCATAAAAGTCTCACATTTTTTTCAATCTCAGCGAATGAATACCATAATCAAATCCCTCTCATTAATGCAATATATGTCTATTTTCTTTTATCAATATCTATACATGTACTAATATAAGCTAGGATGAACAGCTGGGTTAACTGTGGGCCCACTGCCGCGAACAGGATTCGATCTTAAGCGGACACGTGCTATGGGTAGCCCGTGGATCATCATACCAATTTCCATATAAAGATTAAAGAATATACTTCCATTGTCTACATATTTGACATCATTCCGCTAACATCCTCATCAGTATTTATCACTCCATCTATCCACCTGTTCCATGGTCTACCTCTCCCCCATCTATCTATCCACTTGTCCTCCAGCCTATCATCTACCTATCATCCAACATCTATCATCCTCCATCTCTCTTACAACCTATCATTAACATGGCCTTAACATCCTAATCTCCTCTGAGCCATAAACCATGCAAATGCCATCTTCACACCACATAACCTATCTTTATTTCCTACATTCTATCTATCCACTTAAATCCGACTCCACAAGGCACACAATCCACCTCTTCTGCCCCCCCAGATCTTTGACGTAACCTAACCTATATGTACGCAGGCTTCACAGAAAAGCATGAGTGATGGGATCAACGCGCTTTCATGCAAGCTTCAAGCACATCCAGTGCTTTTCTCTCTTCCATTCACCAAAGCTTTTAGTACAATCCTATTCTTTTCCTTTCATGACTACCAACAGCTGTAGCTCTCCCATAACCCCCCCCCCCACAGTTTATACTACATTTTACTCTAAAAGATTAAGGCTCGTCCACAACTTTCAGTTTTTCATAATAAGAACTGGTCCACAATCTGATAACTCCCTTCGTGTAGGTAAAAATAGTGTAATTACTGTCAGCATTCTCCCCTACTACGTACATCATCAACCCGGCCTCCCATTTCATCTATACTCCTCCTCTCATATAGCTAACAACACAGTACTATCTGTATACTGCAACTACATGAACAACGCACATTCTGATGGTTAAATACCGCACCATAATCACCCCCATCTCGAAATACCATTCCCCCTCCACACACACACACACACACACACATAAACAAGCAAACAAAATCTTAAGATAACCATGGCGATATCTCACAACCCCAACGCAGTCTCATATTCATTTTAAACTCAAACAACTACTTACTCCAACCCGTGTACTCTTACACTAAACCAAGATCTTAACATCATTCACAATGTTGGTCTATGCACACCTGACAGAGTCAAATCTTCCCACCAGTGCCTTAGAAATAATTTTTCCTACGCCTTTTTGAAACCTATTAATCCTGCGTTCAACGTCAGACTTTCAATTAAACCTTTCCATTTCTTTTCTTTCTACTTCTCTGGACTTGCGTGATGTAGCGGTCAGCATTCTTGACAGTGATGCGTATACCGGCCGCCCAGGGTCGAGCATGGCATAGGTTCGAATCCTGGTTCAGGTAATCGGTCCATAGGCAACTTAGCTGTTCATCCACCCTCAGGGGTTGGTCGATAGAATGGGTAAATGGCTCAGGCTAGGATATATATAGCGTTTATGAAATGGCCTTGATTAGGGCTTCAGTTGCCCGAGCCGTTTCAGCTGAAGTGAACAAGATCGTATCTACACTTCTGTCTCACTTCTAAATGTAATTTGGTCTTCACCAAGAGTCATCACTGGCCCTCTTCTCACGACCAGAGACCATCCTGCCACACCCGTTGCCAACTTCACAAAGGAGATTTGCTCTTGTGCAATTAATACATTCACTTTCATTCATTCATCCTCTACAATAAACGATTCAAATATTCATTCAATGATCACTGCTCATCTCTCATTATATTTACAAATGTCCATTCATTTACTGTAATGTAAGTGAAGGCTGTAATACACATGATGGCTAGACTGCACATAATCCAGTAGAATGTCCTTTGAGCAAC
The DNA here is from genome assembly GCF_036320965.1 of Panulirus ornatus. NCBI lineage: Eukaryota > Metazoa > Arthropoda > Malacostraca > Decapoda > Palinuridae > Panulirus > Panulirus ornatus. The sequence goes on from NC_092267.1 coordinate 2,479,458, forward strand.
GCAGTCCCTTGTATTACTACGTGTTTTGACAGTGTTCTCTGTGTTGCGCCAGAGACCAGCATGGATCGTGGCAAGGCCATCTAGCAGTTTTTGTCTTGTGTTGTACCTAAGCGTAGAAACAATTCGAGTAGTCTATTTGCCCAGTGTCATGTCTCATAACAACACAAGCCAATGTTAAACTGCTTTCAGCAACACAGAAATTGGCTGGTCTCAGCAATATCCTATGTTAAACATAAGACCAAATATTAGCTGAGGTTGGCAATGTCTGAACTCATTTCGAACGGGTACAACACAAACGCTCCCAATACTATGTTGTATCAGCAACAACACGAAACCTTGCTGGAATTCCACGCCCTGCTTTAAATATGAAGGCTGCAACACAAACATAAGCTGCACCTGTAATACCTCGAGTTGCGCCTGAATGGCAGCGACACAGAGTTTAGTTGAACCTGCAACACCCAGTACCTAAGGTTAGCAATACAGGATCTACTTAAACCTCCAACACCAACTGTTGTGCCTGAGGGCAGCAACACACAAATTGGCTGGGTCTGGCAACACCTTTTATCCTTGTTTGATGGCAGAAACACAGACTGTAGATGTACTAGTATTATAAAGTTGTGAGAGGGTGTAACAACACAAGACGTACAGGTGGCCAGCGGTACGGTAATGAATATAGTATGAAACGAATGGCCTTCCACAGTTACATTCGCTCACTCTGATTCATTGAGTGGCAAGGATTTATTGACTAGGACTATGTATATATATATATCCTCCCCACACGACGAGGAATGGATTTATTCCATGGATAACTGACGTCTTATAATTGCCCTCTGAAAGAGAGCCACATGGCGAATATGGCGGACATAAGTCTCTTAATCACGAATCCTCAATGTTACAGAATCATTTTTTGTCCAAACGTGGCCATATTTACGACCAACGCGCCAGCTCACTGTACTTGGCTCGCCTTCAACCTCAGCTCTCCAGTTAAAGAAAAAAAATGCCCTCCCTCCTTCTGACTCATCTTCCCTCCCTCCCTTCCCGCCAAGCCCTACACGCTCTCTACCCGTCTGCAGTCTCATCCCTCCCCTCTCACCCATACGCTCCTCGCTCCTCCACATTCACAGTACTCTCACTCATCCACACTCGTTTTCTCAGTGACACAAGACTCTCTCTCTCTCCCTCTCTCTCTGTCTCTCTCTTTCCTCATTCCACATATCACATAATGCCCTCCAACAGCAAGGATTCGAACTTCGTACCATTTGCGTGTTATCTGGGTATGCTGTCCACTCGGCTATGCTGCCTAGCGTTTCCACATACCACGCAAATGCAGCGAGGTTCGACTCCTTAACTGCTGGAAGACTTTATGTGCTCAATGAAAGTGTGCATCCATACCTGCTATATGTACATTATATATATACATGTATATATGCTACCTCGCTGAAGCAACGGGGTAGCGATGCTATTTCCTGCGAGATGGGGTGGCGCCAAGAGTGAATGAAGGCAAGCAAGTATGAATATGTGCATGTGTATATACATGTATATGTATATGAATATTTCCATGTATGGACGTTTATATATATATATATATATATATATATATATATATATATATATATATATATATATATATATATATATATATATATATATATATATATATATATATATATATATATATTTTTTTTTTTTTTTTTTATACTTTGTCGCTGTCTCCCGCGTTTGCGAGGTAGCGCAAGGAAACAGACGAAAGAAATGGCCCAACCCCCCCCATACACATGTACATACACACGTCCACACACACAAATATACATACCTACACAGCTTTCCATGGTTTACCCCGGACGCTTCACATGCCTTGATTCAATCCACTGACAGCACGACAACCCCTGTATACCACATCGCTCCAATTCACTCTATTCCTTGCCCTCCTTTCACCCTCCTGCATGTTCAGGCCCCGATCACACAAAATCTTTTTCACTCCATCTTTCCACCTCCAATTTGGTCTCCCTCTTCTCCTCGTTCCCTCCACCTCCGACACATATATCCTCTTGGTCAATCTTTCCTCACTCATTCTCTCCATGTGCCCAAACCATTTCAAAACACCCTCTTCTGCTCTCTCAACCACGCTCTTTTTATTTCCACACATCTCTCTTACCCTTACGTTACTTACTCGATCAAACCACCTCACACCACACATTGTCCTCAAACATCTCATTTCCAGCACATCCATCCTCCTGCGCACAACTCTATCCATAGCCCACGCCTCGCAACCATACAACATTGTTGGAACTACTATTCCTTCAAACATACCCATTTTTGCTTTCCGAGATAATGTTCTCGACTTCCACACATTTTTCAAGGCTCCCAAAATTTTCGCCCCCTCCCCCACCCTATGATCCACTTCCGCTTCCATGGTTCCATCCGCTGACAGATCCACTCCCAGATATCTAAAACACTTCACTTCCTCCAGTTTTTCACCATTCAAACTCACCTCCCAATTGACTTGACCCTCAACCCTACTGTACCTAATAACCTTGCTCTTATTCACATTTACTCTTAACTTTCTTCTTCCACACACTTTACCAAACTCCGTCACCAGCTTCTGCAGTTTCTCACATGAATCCGCCACCAGCGCTGTATCATCAGCGAACAACAACTGACTCACTTCCCAAGCTCTCTCATCCCCAACAGACTTCATACTTGCCCCTCTTTCCAAGACTCTTGCATTTACCTCCCTAACAACCCCATCCATAAACAAATTAAACAACCATGGAGACATCACACACCCCTGCCGCAAACCTACATTCACTGAGAACCAATCACTTTCCTCTCTTCCTACACGTACACATGCCTTACATCCTCGATAAAAACTTTTCACTGCTTCTAACAACTTGCCTCCCACACCATATATTCTTAATACCTTCCACAGAGCATCTCTATCAACTCTATCATATGCCTTCTCCAGATCCATAAATGCTACATACAAATCCATTTGCTTTTCTAAGTATTTCTCACATACATTCTTCAAAGCAAACACCTGATCCACACATCCTCTACCACTTCTGAAACCACACTGCTCTTCCCCAATCTGATGCTCTGTACATGCCTTCACCCTCTCAATCAATACCCTCCCATATAATTTACCAGGAATACTCAACAAACTTATACCTCTGTAATTTGAGCACTCACTCTTATCCCCTTTGCCTTTGTACAATGGCACTATGCACGCATTCCGCCAATCCTCAGGCACCTCACCATGAGTCATACATACATTAAATAACCTTACCAACCAGTCAACAATACAGTCACCCCCTTTTTTAATAAATTCCACAGCAATACCATCCAAACCAAACCAATACCATCCAAATATATATATATATATTTTTTTTTTTTTTCTTTTTTTTTTTTTGCTTTGTCGCTGTCTCGCGCGTTTGCGAGGTAGCGCAAGGAAACAGACGAAAGAAATGGCCCAACCCACCCCCATACACATGTATATACATACGTCCACACACGCAAATATACATACCTACACAGCTTTCCATGGTTTACCCCAGACGCTTCACATGCCCTGATTCAATCCACTGATAGCACGTCAACCCCGGTATACCACATCGATCCAATTCACTCTATTCCTTGCACGCCTTTCACCCTCCTGCATGTTCAGGCCCCGATCACTAAAAATCCCCTTCATTCCATCTTTCCACTTCCAATTTGGTCTCCCACATCTCCTCGTTCCCTCCACCTCTGACACATATATCCTCTTGGTCAATCTTTCCTCACTCATTCTCTCCATGTGACCAAACCATTTCAAAACACCCTCTTCTGCTCTCTCAACCACGCTCTTTTTATTACCACACATCTCTCTTACCCTTACATTACTTACTCGATCAAACCACCTCACACCACATATTGTCCTCAAACATTTCATTTCCAGCACATCCACCCTCCTGCGCACAACTCTATCCATAGCCCACGAAACGCAACCATACAACATTGTTGAAACCACTATTCCTTCAAACATACCCATTTTTGCTTTTCGAGATAATGTTCTCGACTTCCACACATTCTTCAAGGCTCCCAGGATTTTCGCCCCCTCCCCCACCCTATGATTCACTTCCACTTCCATGGTTCCATCTGCTGCCAAATCCACTCCCAGATATCTAAAACACTTCACTTCCTCCATTTTTTCTCCACTCAAACTTACCTCCCAATTGACTTGACCCCCAACCCTACTGTACCTAATAACCTTACTCTTATTCACATTTGCTCTTAGCTTTCTTCTTTCACACAGTTTACCAAACTAAGTCACCAGCTTCTGCAGTTTCTCACATGAATCTGCCACCAGCGCTGTATCAACAGCAAACAACAACTGACTCACTTCCCAAGCTCTCTCATCCACAACAGACTGCATACTTGCCCCTCTTTCCAAAACTCTTGCATTCACCTCCCTAACGGCCCCATCCATAAACAAATTAAACAACCATGGAGACATCACACACCCCTGCCGCGAACCTACATTCACTGAGAACCAATCACTTTCCTCTCTTCCTACACGTACACATGCCTTACATATTCGATAAAAACTTTTCACTGCTTCTAACAACTTGCCTCCCACACCATATAATCTTAATACCGTCCACAGAGCATCTCTATCAACTCTATCTCCAGATCCATAAGTGCTACATACAAATCCATTTGCTTTTCTAAGTATTTCTCACATACATTCTTCAAAGCAAACACCTGATCCACACATCCTCTACCACTTCTGAAACCACACTGCTCTTCCCCAATCTGATGCTCTGTACATGCCTTCACCCTCTCAATCAATACCCTCCCATATAATTTACCAGGAATACTCAACAAACTTATACCTCTGTAATTTGAGCACTCACTATTATCCCCTTTGCCTTTGTACAATGGCACTATGCAAGCATTACGCCATCCATGGAAGTGGATGGGCCGTTCTTCGTCTGTTTCTGGCGCTACGCTGCTGACGCGGGAAACGGCAATCAAGTAAAATAACCAAATACATATTTGCTAATTACATTCACGGATTTCTCACCACTAAGTCAATGTCCTGAGTCGGTAAATCTGGCAATGTCCAGAAGATATCCGGTATGACACCTTGGTTCTGGCCGGTCCACCAGACATCCATATCAGCACCACAAGACAATCGTAGAACACTACATTTCTCTCTTATGGCTACCCTACATCTCTCGAAGATATGGAGATCGATTTCCTAAAAGCCACGCCACGGAGGTAGACAAGAAACGTGTCTCTAGAATAGACGCGAAGACGTATTTTTATAGACTAAGTGTTGAGGAATAATGGGAAGGGTTGCGTGTAGATGCTGACAGCATATAGAAGGTGAGTTGTATGATGACAGGAGGAGGTCAAGTGATGACGAGCTCCGGGAGTGGAGAACTCCCTCCTATTGTAGACATACATACAATGCTTGAATTGGAAAGTGTTAACAAGATGGGGTGGCAGTGAGTGTAGGCTAAGCAGGGAGTACCAGAGATTGTGGAAAAAATAAAGGCAGTAATCATGTCTAATGCTGAATTCTGGCGAAGTTTGAGGCAAAGATATGAAGCAGAACCATTCACTCAGTATGATGGATGATGTTAAAGTTTGTTTATTCTAGTTAAAAAGGGGGGGATGGTTATTCTTATTATGACAACGAGAGGGTTAATAATTTGATAATGAGTTATCAGGGAGGGTTGCCAACCACCGCCTTAATTTGAGCTTTGCATATATGCAGATACTTAACTACACACACACACACACACACACACACACTAAAATAGATATCATAGCAACACAATGCAATGATACACAGATAGATAGACAGCCACAGCTCAGCAGCGAGACACATTTTGAAAGATACTCATGTTTAATCAGTGCAAAAAAAAAAAAAAAAAATGTTAAAATCATTAAATTTTGTATTTGATAACTTTGTCAGATCGCTTCCCGTTTTTTTTTTCCTCCCAAAGCTAACTCTACAGAGGGGGAACTTATCTAAAATTTACAGTGTGCCGCGTCTCGTCCAGGTTTCCTAAGATACTGGCCATAAGGCTGGAATTAACGGTGATACAATCTTGCCACAAGTATCTCTATTCATCTCAGTAAAGCTAAAGGGAGGTGTTTGGTCGACGAATCAGCTCAGGCTGGTAAGCCTCTCACAACTTAATATCAGCAAGGTTCATATCCTCAGCTGAAGCCCATATTCATAATGTGTTCCCAGGGCTAAGAACAAAGCCCCAGGCACAAGAAGAGCTTTAGTATATTTCATGGATGACATACATTCTCTCATAGCAAGGAACTAGGTCGTCGACCCACAATCCCCACCTCCGGGTGGTTGGTGTTACTGACCATAAGGCATGGGTTCGAATCCTGGGAGAAGCAGTCGGCCTACATCAAACCCATTGTGCTCATCCTCCCCTCCGGGATGGTCGATAAATGGGTATCTGGCTTAGGGGTTGTGTGTGTGTGTGTGTGTGTGTGTTGTGTGTGTGTGTGTGTGTGTGTGTGTGTGTGTGTGTGTGTGTGTGTGTGTGTGTGCACTGAAATTTTCTGATTGTGGACCAGATTTGGTATGTGAAGATTCTTTATCACAAGGGAACAGGGTTTTTTTTTTTATGCACCGCTGCCAAGTTATTCGTCTCTCTTAGACCACATTAGCCCTGTGAGATCCTAACTGTCTCCCGCTATGAACATGTTATTCCTAATCTCGCCAGATCCTTCACTGAATGTGAGTTGAGCAAATGTCCTCTACGTTAAGCCAGGTTGACATGGCAATAGATTTTACGTAGGTGGCTGGTATTGTGGATCATAAGATTGGAAGTCATTTTACGAAAATGGTGTTCGTAATTCCTCCACGCCGGATCCTTCAGTGAATGTGAGTTGAGCAAAATTCTTTTACATAGACGAATGTGTGAGGTAAATGTGTGATGTCGTGGATCATTAGACTGGCGGTCATTTTACGAAAATGGAGTCATTCCATTTGAGGCGCGTCCCCCCAAAAGCTGTGTCCTGGAGTATGTGAGCATCGCTTAAAAGGATCCTCCCGCTAGGGGGGTGTGTGGCCAACAGACCAGCAAGAGAGGACCATTTCCATCTACAATGGCTGCTGGGGATGCACGAGAAATGTGATATGAGACGAGCTTTTTCCCTTATACCTTTGCCTCAACGGCAGCAATACAGAGACAAATGGGAAACGTGTGATAATGGGGTGGAAGTGATTTGTGAGATAGAAACAATTATTCAAAGGGAAAGAAAGAAAAGACAGAAAGAAAATGAGAAGCAAATGTTGACGAATGGAAAGGGAGAGAGAGAGAGAGAGAGAGAGAGAGAGAGAGAGAGAGAGAGAGAGAGAGAGAGAGAGAGAGAGAGAGAGAGAGAGAGAGAGAGAGAGACGTTTCTTTTTATCCCGATGATACCCGATATTCCTGTGGAAGAAAAGAGAGCAAAAGAATAAAAGAAAAAATAAGATGACAGTCATCCGCACAAAAAACAAGTCAATATAGAATATGACAATGAAAATGGGAGGAGCAGGGATGAATAGAATGGACTGAGAAGAGAAAAGAACAAAAGACGACTTTACGCAGCTGAGAGTAAATGAGATAAGTGAGTGCGATAACTGATAAGATTTTATGAAGGCAAACAGACACACACTCACAAGGATACATATGGTCAGATACAGAGACACAGTCAAAACTGAGGGGCATAGAGACAAAAGACTGGGTCGAACAGATGCCTACATAAACCAATCGAACACACACACACACACACACACACACACACACACACACACACACACACACTGTGTGTTGAATTCAAGGTATAAGAACACTGGAACACTACCTAGAATAACAGCTTGTTCACTGAATCAGTTTTTAGTAATCAAAGAGTGAACAAACAAGTACACGGTATGGAGGAATATCTTCTATAATCCCATTTTAGTTACCAAACTACGAGGTTGTAACTATAGATTATCAATGATTGTGGGTAGTTATCGAGATGAGAGCAAGGACGATCGTATTTGCAGTAAATGTGAGGGTAATACTGTGGATGAGGCATTATTTCAGTACAAAAAATGATGATATTGTTATTCTACCAAATACGTATATTCCAAGTTACTACAGATCTGGGCCAGCTCAATTCATATATATCTTGTTCATGCAAACTACTAGTTTGACTGTCCTCATAACAATCGCTCTTTCTGTGAGCAATGTTTAGCATATTTGAATGAACTAAATGCAATGACAAGCAAATGTAATTATGGCTGAGAAGTCATATTGTTAAGTGACTCAGATGTAAATCGTAAATTACATTTGAAGATAATTGCTAATGTTATCAAGGAGCTGTGTCCCATATCTTCTTTAAAAGTCTGAACAAATAAACCATTCCATTCTACCTTATTCTGTCATATTCACACACACACACACACACACACACACACACACACACACTGTTCAATTATACTATATTCTACACACACACACACACACACACACACACACACACACACACACACACACACACACACACACACACATACACACATACTAAAGACAAGGCAGCGCCAATATGAAATTCTCTCCTCTTAAGACATAATTGGGGAAAGATTGACGAAGAGGATATATGTGTAAGAGGTGGAGGGAACGAGGAGAAGTGGGAGACCAGATTGGAGGTGGAAGGACAGAGTGAAAAAGATTTTGGGCGATCGGGGCCTAAACATACAGGAGGGTGAAAGGCGTGCAAGGAATAGAGTTAATTGGAACAATGTGGTATACCAGGGTCGACGTGCTGTCAATGGATTGAATCAGGGCATGTGAGGCGTCTGAGGTAAGCCATTGAAAGTTTTGTGGGGCCTGGATGTGGAAAGGGAGCTGTAGTTTCGGTGCATTATACATGACAGCTACAGACTGAGGGCGAACGAATGTGGCCTTTGTTGTCTTTTCCTAGCGCTACCTCTCGCCCGCGCGGTGGGGGTGGGGGGTTGGGGAGGGGGGGGGGGGGTTCCATTTCATGTGTGGCGTGGTGGCGACGAGACTGGATGAAGGCAACAAGTATGAATATGTATATGTCTGTGTATGAATATGTATGTATACGTTGAAATATATAGGTATGTATATGTGTGTGCGTGGACGTGCATGTATATACATGTGTATATGGGTGGGTTGGGACATTCTTTCGTCTGTTTCCTTGCGCCACCTCGCTAACGCGGGAGACAGCGACAATTGTATGTATGGAGGAGTCTTGTACGCAGTACGTCTGATGTAGAATTAGTTAATAATCATTGCGTCAGCCAAGTGTTGGGTCAGCAATGACTATATTCCCTCGCTGTGTGTGGTTGCCACTGACATCCATCGCTTATCAAAGCATCATTGAGTGTATCATCACCGGCTTCGAATCCGCATATTTCTGTACGCAAGACGAACGCCTTCCCTGAACCAGAGCCTAGAAATTGGCTGAATACGGCTTTTCTTCCGTGCATCTATTACTGGTCTATTGTCCTTACCACAGGAGTGTGGTGACGGGGCTTGTAACCAACCTCCTTCGGCCCGGAGGAGAGGCATGCTGGCCTCAGTGTTATGTACGTACTGGACAAAAGCCTCTTAGCTTTTATGCCGTTTCCGCAAACAAGCTCAGCGGCATATCTTTTGCATGATGTGGTCTCTCTCTCTCTCTCTCTCTCTCTCTCTCTCTCTCTCTCTCTCTCTCTCTCTCTCTCTCTCTCTCTCTCTCTCTCTCTCTCTCTCTCTCTCTCTCTACCTACCTATCTATCTTTCTCTATCCTGCTGATGTACAGACGGTAAAGGGACGCACGCACCGCCGTTCTTAGAAGAAAAGAAACGCCTTGCCACTACATACCAAACGAAGCTTTCTTTTGATGCTCATCATCTCTTTGCCGTGAAAACTCAGCTTCCCTTTTTCTTTCTCTTTTTTCAAACGATCCGTAATCTTTACAAGTGCCTGGAGAAGGAGGGAGGGAATCTTTGAAGTGAAGCGTGAATACACTCTAATCTATGTTGACCAGGCTATGGTATACTAGCCAAGAAAGGCGTCTTATTTTCAAAAAGATGGGAAGGTCATATATGCCTCTGATGTTAGGGTACGGCCACAGGGTTTACATCTATGGGGTGATGAGGAGCAAAGTAGCCTGAGAGGAAGGATGGAGCCGCCTCCAAATTCGATAATGAAAGTGGAACTGTAAGCGAAGGTAGAGCATTTCCAGGCGAAAGGAAGGTGTGACCCAGAGTGATCTATGGGGAACCTATTACAGGAACCCCTGTGTGGAGTAAGACGCTCAGGCTTAGTTAATCCTTGTAGGAATATCGCGTGTTCTATCAGCTGGGATATACTCAAAGGACTTAGATAATACGAGTGAGGAACTGTGGCAAAGCCAGTGTCAACTGTAGCAGCCTGACTATCGTCTCTAATGTAGAGAACAGGGTAGAGTATAACTAGAAATATCTACAATATGGAGGATAAGTAGCAACCACTACAGAATCGTCTATGATATAAAGGGTTCGTTGCATCAGATCCAAAGTGGGTCTATCATGTGAATGATCAGCTGTAGTGCGCGTAGCGTTACCCATCACAGCGTGGAATACTGATGGGTGAGGAGTATGGTTCTGATGGTCGGATATCTCCAGCTGTGCTGACCACATTGCGGGGGTTTATCTAAGCCGGATTGGAGTTCTCCGTTGCTTCTGGAATCAGATCTCCTTTTTTATTCGACCGAATCATGACTTGATCATTGCCTTTCTAAAGCCTATTGCATGACGGTGTATCGGCCATGAACCTCATTCCTTACGCTAAATCCCATTCCACTTTCATGGCAAAGATGCAATATGTAAAGTCAAACACGCCTTCTTTAAGTGACGTGATTATTAACCCTGAAACTTATAAGTAAATATGTAGTGACACAGAATTTCCGTAATGGATTAGTGAAATAAGTGATGATATTGTGAATGCAGACAACGTACAGAAGCTTTAAAAACTTGAGCAATATCAGATAATGTTCAAGCGATCTGGATTCACACCCGTAAAAGTGATTTCCCGTACCATTACACACACACACACACACACACACACACACACACACACACATACATACGCAAACCATGACTCAGTAAGGACGAGGTAGATGTGGGTTCGACCCCAAGGCCTTGTCGATCAATGGGTACCTGGCTTAGAGTGGTGTGTGTGTGTGTGTGTGTGTGTGTGAAGAGTAAAGATGTAACAGATACATATCAGGTCAAGGGGAAGGGTTAACAAGGGTGTAAATTTCTCTCCCTGTAACACAGAAAGGATCATCATAAATAGTGACCACGGAGCCCCACGCACATCCAAACTTATACCCATATAATGAGAAAATTGGGATACAGACGCCCTCACGATAACGTAACTCAGTAAACAATAACACCAGAAGTGAACACTGTCTCATCTGTTCTACAACATAAGTACACTAAGCAAATAAAGCAATGTACAGACCCCATACATAATGGTCCAGTTATATATATATATATATATATATATATATATATATATATATATATATATATATATATATATATATATATATATATATATATATATATATATATATATATATAATAGACGGACCAACTGTCTCAGTGGCGGTGAATTTGTAAGATAATGGTATAGTAATAGTTTCTGAGCGTATGTTTCCCCCTGAAGGTTAATGAAACTTTAAATGGTTAGTTATTACGTAAACAGAAATTGGTAAACTCCAGCCAAATACATTTACTACTGTAATTTTCACGTAATCCACGTCGGCACGAAGTACAAAACGTACTTCATTTGTTGAAGTAATGATATCTCGGGATATGTAGAAAATGAAAACTAATTATTTACCCTCTATTTTCCTTTGTCTCTTCTTTTTCCTCTCATTATCCCCTTTGTATTCCAGTTAACATCCCGACTTGATCTGGAATTTAATCCGTGACTTGAAGCCTCGCTCTCTGTCTCTCTCTCTCTCTCTCTCTCTCTCTCTCTCTCTCTCTCTCTCTCTCTCTCTCTCTCTCTCTCTCTCTCTCTCTCTCTCTCTCTCTCTCTCTCTGTATCTATCTATATATATATATATATATATATATATATATATATATATATATTCTCTCTTTTTTTCATATAAATTCGACATTACCCGCGTTAGCAAGGCAGCGTTTAGAAGAGAGGACTGAGCCTTAGAGAGAATATCCTCACTTGACCTTCTTCTCTGTTCCCCTTTTTGGAAAATTAGAAACGAGAGGGGAGGATTTCCAGCCCCCCGCTCTTTTCCCTTTTAGTCGCCTTCTACGACACGCAGGGAATACGTGGGAAGTATTCTTTCTCCCCTATCCCCAGGCATAATATATATATATATATATATATATATATATATATATATATATATATATATATATATATATATATATATATATATATATATATATATATATATATATATTCTGAGGTTATCCCTCAAAGGCCCAGTCCACTTTTTTTTTTTCTTTTTAATTTTCCAAAAGAAGGAACAGAGAGGGCCAGGTGAGGATATTCCAAAAAAGGCCCAGTCCTCTGTTCTTAACGCTACCTCGCTAACGCGGGAAATGGCGAATAGTTTAAAAAAAAAAAAATATATATATATATATATATATATATATATATATATATATATATATATATATATATATATATATATATATATATATATATATATTCGAACCCTGGGTAGGGCGTCCGGCTGCCTCGGCCACGCGGATGTTAAAAGACACACACACACACTACAGTAGACTTCTAGTGCTTTTACGTGTGTCACAACCTCATCTCCATACCTCTGCTCACAAGAGATCACCATTCTTCTCGCTTTGTAGGCTTAACACTGGTTATCGACAATTGCTCTCTACCCTGTGACTTTACGAGAACCATACTCTGTGACTTTACTTTAAGCGTACTCAGAGACTTTACGTTAAACCTACTCTGTGACTTAACGTTAACCTTACTCTGACTTTAAGTTAACCCTGCTCTGTGACTTTACGTTAATTCTACTCTGTGACTTTACGTTAATCCTTCTATGTGACTATACGTTATACGTTATACGTATACGTTAACTTTGATTTTACTTTGTCTTTACAATACAGGATGTTCGTGGTGACCGTACAAAACAATCACCCACACCTCAAATTCAAACACACAAGTTGAAGAAATTGCATATATCCTATAACATAATCATCAGTGATAATCTAAAAGAAATGACTATTTGCTTACAATACAATACCTACGCAGCTGTGGTGCTGGGAATCGATCAAAGTGATAAGTAGGCAGTTTGATGGTTTCCCCGCTAATTGATTAATTCCAAGGCATTAATGTAAACATTTCGCTTCTGTTTATTATATTGTACTTTACGACGTATCAAATCTTACTGCTTCAAGCTGTCATCACTGAGCGCTCTTAATACTGTCACAAAGACATATAAGATGATAGTTATATTGTGATATTCAATTAACTCATTAAAATCATATTACCGGAAGCAATACATAATTAACCTGTTAATAAATCCTCAATACTAATTTCTGAACAAAAGAATTCTTTTTTCTCCTGAAAGGGAAAATCGTTCGAACGTAACATTTCAAATCCTGTTGAAGAAGATGAACTTCGATTCATTCGACATCAAACGTCTGCCCACGATCTTTTTTAACTTTGACTGAATCAGACATACCTAGCCATAAATAAATTGTCATCTCATTACGATTAAATAAACTTTGATAATTTCAGATACCTGAATCAGATCGCCTGTTTACATTCTCTTTTCTATGGTCAAAAGTAATCGTTTCTCACTCCGTGAATCATCTAGGTGGCTTACCGTTGTACTCTCTACATTCTACGTCCCTTTTCGAGTAAGGTGACCAAAACTGAATGTAATATTCCAGGTGGGGACACACCACTGAATAATAAAGAGTGGGGATAATTTCCTCACATCTAAAGCCCTGCCTTTAAATCCAAGATGTCATTTCTCACATGTTGTTTGCTGTGTTTACTTGGCCTCAGGTCACCAAAGACTACTGCGATTCTCTCTCTTTTTTTTTTTTTTTTGCCCATTTAGCGTATGTAGCGTGACAGAATACATAATGTAGCTTACCATTTTATCTTCATTAACCATTACGTAAACCTTTGCACTTTTCGATGGCAAAATTGAATTGCCTCCTATAAGACCAGTCCTTCAGTTTGTTTATGCTAGATTGACGATAGAGACGTTTGATGGATCCTAAAGATTATTTTGCCCAGGTTACGTTGTATCATTGACCTGTAACCCATCTTTATGTCTCTGCACCACTTGTACCACCAAGACAAGTGGAAACTCATATGGAACGCTGCTGAAAATTTCTAAGTCGGACGATCAGTGTGGAAAGGTCCTTTTTGTCATTGTTGGAAGTAGTGGTGCTTGACTGCTGCTGTTGGGGAATGGCGGGGCATTAACTCGTGTAGGGGTTGTTTAGGTGACGAGAGAGAGAGAGAGAGAGAGAGAGAGAGAGAGAGAGAGAGAGAGAGAGAGAGAGAGAGAGAGAGAGAGAGAGAGAGAGAGAGAGAGAGAGAGAGAGGCTCCGTCGGGAACTGCTCCTTTCACGGGCGATGATGAGGAGGGGAAACAGGGAGGAGGGAAGTAGGTTTATTGATATGATTCTGATCAGGATTGGGTGTGTCCTCCCCCATGGCCTAGGCTGGGTAATTAGCGAGGACTGACTCGAGCGGAGACGGGCTTGATGAGGCTTAACCCCTTGGGATCTGACTTGGAGATCATCAAAGGTTCAAACCCTTGCTAGCACGGAAGTTTTGCCTTGAGTCATTTCGGATGTTTGCTGATGAAGGAGAATGTAGTCTCTTATGCTTTTTGTTCTTCGTCTCCGCTGGGACCAGAGACACCAGCTTGCCACGGAGAGTGGTGTCCTGGTCCTAGCTACGGTACCACAGGGAGTGGTACTCGTCCAACCGGTAGTACGAACGGTGCCCCGCTACCACAGGGAGTGGTATTGGATCAAAGAGCAATGCTAGTGGTATCAGTGTACCACCGAGTTGCAGTGGTCCAAGTGGTAGTACCTGCGGTACCAGCGTACCACAGAAAGTGGTGCTGGTCCAACCGGTAGCACTAGTCGCTAGTGGCCACAGGGCCGGCAGTCCTAATGCAATTCAAACTACATAAAGCCTTTAGTGTACATAAGGTTAAGTATTCCGGTATAGGTCAGAAGAGTTAGTGATCCAGGTTCATCTCCTAGTGGTGGGCTCCAGGCTCATCCAACCAGCCAGCCATCCACTCTTGTGATTTTAGGGCTCATCCAGCCAGCCAGCCAGCCATCCAAACCTGTGAACTTAGGGCTCATCCAGCCAGCCATCCAGCCATCCACACCTGTGAACTTAAGGCTCATCCAGCCAGCCAGCCAGCCCTCCACACCTGTGAACTTAAGGCTCATCCAGCCAGCCATCCAGCCATCCACACCTGTGAACTTAAGGCTCATCCAGCCAGCCAGCCAGCCCTCCACACCTGTGAACTTAAGGCTCATCCAGCCAGCCAGCCAGCCATCCACACCTGTGAACTTAGGGCTCATCCAGCCAGCCAGTCAGCCATCCACACCTGTGAACTTAGGGCTCATCCAACCAGCCAGCCAGCCATCCACACCTGTGAACTTAGGGCTCATCCAGCCAGCCAGCCAGCCATCCACACCTGTGAACTTAGGGCTCATCCAACCATCCAGCCAGCCATCCACACCTGTGAACTTAGGGCTCATCCAACCATCCAGCCAGCCATCCACACCTGTGAACTTAGGGCTCATCCAACCATCCAGCCAGCCATCCACACCTGTGAACTTAGGGCTCATCCAACCAGCCAGTCAGCCATCCACACCTGTGAACTTAGGGCTCATCCAACCAGCCAGCCAGCCATCCACACCTGTGAACTTAGGGCTCATCCAACCATCCAGCCAGTCATCCACACCTGTGAACTTAGGGCTCATCCAACCAGCCAGCCAGCCATCCACACCTGTGAACTTAGGGCTCATCCAACCATCCAGCCAGTCATCCACACCTGTGAACTTAGGGCTCATCCAACCAGCCAGCCAGCCATCCACACCTGTGAACTTAGGGCTCATCCAACCATCCAGCCAGCCATCCACACCTGTGATCTCAGGTTTCATCCAGGCAGCCACCTCCACAGGGGTAAGCACCGGGCTCAACTAACCAAAGGACCTGCTCGCTAAGGCGCTCAGACCAAGATTTATAAAGAGAGCCAACCAGGAGGTTAACGTTGCTGACCATGACGCATTCACGGGTCACTCGTTCCACAGTCAACCCAGCTGTTCATCGTTCCCAAGAGGTGCATCAATAAAATGGGTGCCTGGCATAGGCCAGGATATATATATATGTATATATATATATATATATATATATATATATATATATATATATATATATATATATATATATATATATATATATATATATATATTATCCCGGAAAGCAAAAATGGGTATGTTTGAAGGAATAGTAGTTCCAACAATGTTGTATGGTTGCGAGGCGTGGGCTATGGATAGAGTTGTGCGCAGGAGGATGGATGTGCTGGAAATGAGATGTTTGAGGACAATGTGTGGTGTGAGGTGGTTTGATCGAGTAAGTAACGTAAGGGTAAGAGAGATGTGTGGAAATAAAAAGAGCGTGGTTGAGAGAGCAGAAGAGGGTGTTTTGAAATGGTTTGGGCACATGGAGAGAATGAGTGAGGAAAGATTGACCAAGAGGATATATGTGTCGGAGGTGGAGGGAACGAGGAGAAGAGGGAGACCAAATTGGAGGTGGAAAGATGGAGTGAAAAGGATTTTGTGTGATCGGGGCCTGAACATGCAGGAGGGTGAAAGGAGGGCAAGGAATAGAGTGAATTGGAGCGATGTGGTATACAGGGGTTGACGTGCTGTCAGTGGATTGAATCAAGGCATGTGAAGCGTCCGGGGTAAACCATGGAAAGCTGTGTAGGTATGTATATTTGCGTGTGTGGACATGTGTATGTACATGTGTATGGGGGGGGTTGGGCCATTTCTTTCGTCTGTTTCCTTGCGCTACCTCGCAAACGCGGGAGACAGCGACAAAGTATAAAAAAAAAAAAAAAAAAAAAAAAAAAAATATATATATATATATATATATATATATATATATATATATATATATATATATATATATATCCAAAATGTTCAGAAAATTATGATACAGGAATGTCCATAACTTAATGTTAATGGTGTACAGAATATTGCCCTGTTAAAAGACATGATTTTGGAAAAGGGATTTCAGTAAGAGTAGTTAGTTACAGTTAGTCCAGTTCTTGTGAGTTATGGTATATTAGCATAAGGGTTCTATTCAGCAGTTCCATGAAGAACAGCACCTGAGCTGTCTTCTCTATGTCATGTTGACTTTTCTTGCATTCAGAGCAAGGTGATACATACAAAATTCTCCCCAAATTACTGGGTGATGAATACTACTTGCTGAGGGGATACATAAGGGTAGCCTCAATAGGTATTCAGAAGAAGAGGTAGAAAAGTAAAAGTAAGGGGAAACAGTTGAAGGTAGAGAAATTTGAAATTAAAGGCAAACCTGTTTTATATGTGATTGTAAGTACATCTGAGATAAGCAGTCACTGACAAGAAAACATTTCTTTATTGTATAACTTACATGTGTGACTGTGGTCCACTGACATATTCAAAATGACTCTGTGATCTAAGTGATTTTTTTGCTGTCTTTGAGATTTTCAGTATTAGTTTCATATCATTATAAATTACAGTTATTCAGTTATCTTGTACAATTAAAGGCCTTAACAAAAACTGTTTCTCACCATATATATATACATATATATATATATATATATATATATATATATATATATATATATATATATATATATATATATATATATATATATATATATATATATATATATATATATATATATTTATATATATATATATATATATATATATATATATATATATATATATATATATATATAAATATATATATATATATATATATATATATATATATATATATATATATATATATATATATATATATATATATTATCCCTGGGGATAGGGGAGAAAGAATACTTCCCACGTATTCCCTGCGTGTCGTAGAAGGCGACTAAAAGGGAAGGGAGCGGGGGGCTGGAAATCCTCCCCTCTCGTTTTTTTTTTTTAATTTTCCAAAAGAAGGAACAGAGAAGAGGGCCAGGTGAGGATATTCCCTTAAAGGCCCAGTCCTCTGTTCTTGACGCTACCTCGCTATCGCGGGAAATGGCGAATAGTATGAAAAAAGGAAGTGAAGTGTTTTAGATATCTGGGAGTGGATCTGTCAGCGGATGGAACCATGGAAGCGGAAGTGGATCATAGGGTGGGGGAGGGGGCGAAAATTTTGGGAGCCTTGAAAAATGTGTGGAAGTCGAGAACATTATCCCGGAAAGCAAAAATGGGTATGTTTGAAGGAATAGTAGTTCCAACAATGTTGTATGGTTGCGAGGCGTGGGCTATGGATAGAGTTGTGCGCAGGAGGATGGATGTGCTGGAAATGAGATGTTTGAGGACAATGTGTGGTGTGAGGTGGTTTGATCGAGTAAGTAACGTAAGGGTAAGAGAGATGTGTGGAAATAAAAAGAGCGTGGTTGAGAGAGCAGAAGAGGGTGTTTTGAAATGGTTTGGGCACATGGAGAGAATGAGTGAGGAAAGATTGACCAAGAGGATATATGTGTCGGAGGTGGAGGGAACGAGGAGAAGAGGGAGACCAAATTGGAGGTGGAAAGATGGAGTGAAAAGGATTTTGTGTGATCGGGGCCTGAACATGCAGGAGGGTGAAAGGAGGGCAAGGAATAGAGTGAATTGGAGCGATGTGGTATACCGGGGTTGACGTGCTGTCAGTGGATTGAATCAAGGCATGTGAAGCGTCCGGGGTAAACCATGGAAAGCTGTGTAGGTATGTATATTTGCGTGTGTGGACGTGTGTATGTACATGTGTATGGGGAGGGTTGGGCCATTTCTTTCGTCTGTTTCCTTGCGCTACCTCGCAAACGCGGGAGACAGCGACAAAGTATAAAAAGTATAAAAAAAAAAAAAAAATATATAAATATATATATATATATATATATATATATATATATATATATATATATATATATATATATATATATATATATATATATATATATGGCGTTAATGAGATGGTCCGTCTCAGCTAACACCAACAGCAGCAACAAAAAACGGTAGCCAAGGAAGGCAATTACAAATAAGGACGAGAGTTTGAACAAATACCGACGGATATCGACTTTACTTTAATTATGGACTTATATAAACTCACCTGAAATGGGGTTTCAGTGATGAGTGAAAATCTAGGCCTTTGTCGAGATAAGTGTGTGGGCCCAAGGGGGGCTGAGTGTCATTTCCAAACGGGGTCTAGTTTATATATTTTTTTCTTATCCTTTTCCTCTTCGTCCTCTGAGGTAAAAATAAATTGGAAGGGGGTTGGGGATTTATTCACAATGCGCCGTGTTTACTGAAGACCTCCGGATTAACTTGACTAATTACCAAGGCAAACGCTGAGCACATCTCAAGGTCTGGGTCGCTCTCTCTCTCTCTCTCTCTCTCTCTCTCTCTCTCTCTCTCTCTCTCTCTCTCTCTCTCTCTCTCTCTCTCTCCCTATATATATATATATATATATATATATATATATATATATATATATATATATATATATATATATATATATATATATATGGGACGTATTTAGGGAAGCAGTGATGGCTTGCGCAAAAGATGCTTGTGGCATGAGAAGCGTGGGAGGTGGGTTGCTTAGAAAGGGTAGTGAGTGGTGGGATGAAGAAGTAAGATTAGTAGTGAAAGAGAAGAGAGAGGCATTTGGACGATTTTTGCAGGGACAAAATGCAAGTGAGTGGGAGATGTATAAAAGAAAGAGACAGGAGGTCAAGAGGAAAGTGCAAGAGGTGAAAAAGAGGGCAAATGAGAGTTGGGGTGAGAGAGTATCATTAGATTTTAGGGAGAATAAAAAGATGTTCTGGAAGGAGGTAAATAAAGTGCGAAAGACAAGGGAGCAAATGGGAATTTCAGTGAAGGGAGCTAATGGGGAGGTGATAACAAGTAGTGGGGATGTGAGAAGGAGATGGAGTGAGTATTTTGAAGGTTTGTTGAATGTTTTTGATGATAGAGTGGCAGATATAGGATGTTTTGGTCGAGGTGGTGTGCAAAGAGAGAGGGTTAGGGAAAATGATTTGGTAAACAGAGGAGAGGTAGTAAAAGCTTTACGGAATATGAAAGCCGGCAAGGCAGCAGGTTTGGATGGTATTGCAGTGGAATTTATTAAAAAAGGGGGTGATTGTATAGTTGACTGGTTGGTAAGGTTGTTTAATATATGTATGATTCATGGTGAGGTGCCTGAGGATTGGCGGAATGCGTGAATAGTGCCATTGTACAAAGGCAAAGGGGATAAGAGTGAGTGCTCAAATTACAGAGGTATAAGTTTGTTGAGTATTCCTGGTAAATTATATGGGAGGGTATTGATTGAGAGGGTGAAGACATGTACAGAGAATCAGATTGGGGAAGAGCAGTGTGGTTTCAGAAGTGGTAGAGGATGTGTGGATCAGGTGTTTGCTTTGAAGAATGTATGTGAGAAATACTTAGAAAAGCAAATGGATTTGTATGTAGCATTTATGGATCTGGAGAAGGCATATGATAGAGCTGATAGAGATGCTCTGTGGAAGGTACAAAGAATATATGGCGTGGGAGGCAAGTTGTTAGAAGCAGTGAAAAGTTTTTATCGAGGACGTAAGGCATGTGTACGTGTAGGAAGAGAGGAAAGTGATTGGTTCTCAGTGAATGTAGGTTTCCGGCAGGGGTGTGTGATGTCTCCATGGTTGTTTAATTTGTTTATGGATGGGGTTGTTAGAGCGGTGAATGCAAGAGTTTTGGAAAGAGGGGCAAGTATGAAGTCTGTTGGGATGAGAGAGCTTGGGTAGTGAGTCAGTTGTTGTTCGCTGATGATACAGCGCTGGTGGATGATTCATGTGAGAAACTGCAGAAGCTGGTGACTGAGTTTGGTAAAGTATGTGAAAGAAGAAAGTTAAGAGTAAATGTGAATAAGAGAAAGGTTATTAGGTACAGTAGGGTTAAGGGTCAAGTCAATTGGGAGGTAAGTTTGAATGGAGAAAAACTGAATGAAGTAAAGTGTTTTAGATATCTGGGAGTGGATCTGGCAGCGGATGGAACCATGGAAGCGGAAGTGAATCATAGGGTGGAGGAAGGGGCAAAAATCCTGGGAGCCTTGAAGAATGTTTGGAAGTCGAGAACATTATCTCGGAAAGCAAAAATGGGTATGTTTGAAGGAATAGTGGTTCCAACAATGTTGTATGGTTGCGAGGCGTGGGCTACGGATAGAGTTGTGCGCAGGAGGGTGGATGTGCTGGAAATGAGATGTTTGAGGACAATATGTGGTGTAAGGTGGTTTGATCGAGTAAGTAATGTAAGGGTAAGAGAGATGTGTGGAAATAAAAAGAGCGTGGTTGAGAGAGCAGAATAGGGTGTTTTGAAATGGTTTGGGCACATGGAGAGAATGAGTGAGGAAAGATTGACAAAGAGGATATATGTGTCGGAGGTGGAGGGAACGAGGAGAAGTGGGAGACCAAATTGGAGGTGGAAAGATGGAGTGAAAAAGATTTTGAGTGATCGGAGCCTGAACATGCAGGAGGGTGAAAGGCGGGCAAGGAATAGAGTGAATTGGATCGATGTGGTATAGCGGGGTCGACGTGCTGTCAATGGATTGAATCAGGGCATGTGAAGCGTGTGGGGTAAACCATGGAAAGTTCTGTGGGGCCTGGATGTGGAAAGGGAGCTGTGGTTTCGGGCATTACTGCATGGCATTTAGAGACTGATTGTGAACGAACGGGGCCTTTGTTGTCTTTTCCTAGCGCTACCTCGCACACATGAGGGGGGAGGGGGATGGTATTCCATGTGTGGCGAGGTGGCGATGGGAATGAATAAAGGCAGACAGTGTGAATTGTGTGCTTGTGTATATATGTATGTGTCTGTGTGTGTGTATATATATATGTGTGCATTGAAATTATGGGTATGTATATTTGCGCGTGTGGACGTGTATGTATATACATGTGTATGGGGGTGGGTTGGGCCATTTCTTTCGTCTGTTTCCTTGCGCTACCTCGCTAACACGGGAGACAGAGACAAAGCAAAATACATAAATGAATATATATATATATATATATATATATATATATATATATATATATATATATATATATATATATATATATATATATATATATATATATATATATATATATATATATATTAATTGGCCTCCGTGGTGTAGCGGTTAGCGTTCCTGACCATGACGCAT
Source organism: Panulirus ornatus (assembly GCF_036320965.1). Lineage (NCBI taxonomy): Eukaryota > Metazoa > Arthropoda > Malacostraca > Decapoda > Palinuridae > Panulirus > Panulirus ornatus. The sequence continues at coordinate 2,501,913 of NC_092267.1, forward strand.
TCACGGGCCGCCCAGGGTCGAGCGTATAGGTTCCACTCCTGGCTGCCGTAGTCGGTCCACAGTCAAACCAGCCGTTCATCCCTCTCTAATGGTTGATCGACGAAATAGGTAATTGGCTTAGGCCAGGGCATATATATATATATATATATATATATATATATATATATATATATATATATATATATATATATATATATATATATATATATATATATTGGAAAGGATCACAATTTTGCGCGTGATCAAGATATTCCTATGAGAAAACATGTGATTGAATCACAAGTTTACCAAATGGCGTCCTAGCTTCGTCTCTTCGATGTATATCAACTGACTGTTATATTTCTCTCTTGTGTTTCCCCTGATGATGTGATTATTACACGAAAGTGCACTTGGGAACTTTTCGTGTTTCATTTTTCCCCGTGGACTCATAGGAGTATTTATATATATATATATATATATATATATATATATATATATATATATATATATATATATATATATATATATATATATATATATATATATATATATATATACACACACACACACACACACGAAATAACGTACTTATTTTTGCTCTTTTTCGAAAGAGTTAACTTTACGTTAACTCTACGAGAAAGATACTAAGATCTACTAAGATCTCTCTCTGAAATACATTATCGCTGCTCACCACAATGATCTCTCATAAAGACACACGTCGGCCTATGATGAATGCCAGTGAGACGCAGTGAAAACTACAGTGAAACGGAAGGTCTTGTTGCATGTGATATCTACGGGTCGGTCATTTCCTCCAATTTTCTATACACGAGGCACAGCTCACAACACTTCCATCCAGTAGTTCGGTACTTAAGGCAGAATGTCTGAATGAGGCGGTTCTGGGGTGGGGCGGGGCGGGGTGGGATTGGGAGGTTGGGATTGGGATGGGGTTGGGAGGGGAGGGCGTCTGCTGCGGCCTTAGCTTTCTCTCCAGTAAACATGATATCAGCTTCATTAATAAAACCCAGGGCCTGGCTATGCCAGAGAAACTCTCTGGCACAGATGTGTGTGTGTGTGTGTGTGTGTGTGTGTGTGTGTGTGTGTGTGTGTGTGTGTGTGTGTGCTACCGATAAGTTCTGGTTGTTTATGCCTGAAGTGTGTGGTCGCTATCGATACTGGTTGTTTATGCCTGAAGTGTGCCATTAATACAACATGGTTGTATGAGGAGAGTTTGTGTAAGAATTTGGGATGAGACAGATAGACGAGGACTAACACAGATGCGAGAGACAAATAATCTCCTTGAGTTAATAAGTTTACCTTATAAACATTGGGTAAGTCGGTAGGATTACTCCCAGAGTGGTGAGGGTGGTTAGCGTTGTTGACTCTGATGCACGCGCGGGCTCAACCCAATTTTCGAATGTTAAGCTAGGCAGTGAGCCTGATGATACCAGCCCCAGCTGTTCATCCTACCCCTCGGGGCTGGTCGATTGAATGGGAGCCTGAGAGATGAAAACTGAATGATGGTGACAGGGAGAACCACCCATCCAGGCAACGTGAGGGGGAGGGAAGAGGAAATCGTTTAAGGGGACAGGATTTCTAGCGGGAGAGAGAGAGAGCGAGATGCAGGGGTTGAACAGATATCCAGGGGTTAGGTGCACGGCTGGCTGAGCGCAGGATGGGATACGGGAAAGCGAAGGAGTTTACGGGTAATATATATATATATATATATTTTTTTTTTGTCGGTCTCCCGCGTTTGCTAGGTAGCGCAAGGAAACAGACGAAAGAAATGGCCCAACCCACCCCCATACTCATGTATATACATACGTCCACACACGCAAATATACATACCTACACAGCTTTCCATGGTTTACCCCAGACGCTTGGTATATCGGGGTCGTCGTGCTGTCAATGGATTGAACCAGGGCATGTGAAGCGTCTGGGGTAAACCATGGAAAGTTTTGTGGGCCTGGATGTGGAAAGGGAGCTGTGGTTTCGGTGCATTATACATGACAGCTAGAGACTGAGTGTGAACGAATGTGGCCTTTGTTGTCTTTTCCTAGTGCTACCTCGCGCACATGCGGGGGAAGGGGGTTATCATTTCATGTGTGGCGGAGCGGCGACGGGAATGAATAAGGGCAGACAGTATGAATTATGTACATGCGTATAAATGTATATGTCTGTGTGTATATATATATGTATACGTTGAGATGTATAGGTATGTATATTTGCGTGTGTGGACGACGTATATGTATATACACGTTTATGTGGTTGGGTTGGGCCGTTCTTTCGTTTGTTTGCTTGCGCTACCTCGCTAACGCGGGAGACAGCGACAAAGTATAATAGATAAAATAAGAAATGAATATATTCATCTATATATATATATATATATATATATATATATATATATATATATATATATATATATATATATATATATATATATATATATAAATATATATCAAGGACTATATAATATGTTATTCCTTCATTCTCTAAAGTTAGTTAAGTGCAGGTACGTGGAACATTTTTGTGAGGAGGGAGTTCATCGTGGGATGGATGGCTCACTAATCTTAAGGAAGGGGTTTGCACGTCTCCGGTCTATATATTGCAGGATATACCGGTGAGTAATGAATTGGCGGTGCCAGGTATGTGTCAGTCACTCACTGTTCTTGAATATATATTCACCAGGGGTGTGTCCACGTGTGCCCTGCTGCTGCTGCTGCTCCCGCGAGGGTTCGACTGTTTGAAATTCATCCCACTTTGTGGTGAATATCCGGCGTAAGGCCTTATTCTGCACACGCTGTGGTTTTATAGGAAGTTTGGCTTCTGCGGCACGTGTATCGGTGTTGGGTGTACAGTGGCGTATTGGTGTGATCAGGCCTTTGTATGAGTGGAGTTTAGCTTACGGCGTTTGCCGATCGAAATCGCTGCTGTTCAACACTGTGTTCGTGAGCAGCCTTTTGTGTTGAGGTCTGTGTTTAGTCTTACAAAGCCGTCGAAGTTGAGGCCAAGAACTTTTTAAGATTTTGTTTCACGTCAGCTGTGTGAGCATGGGCCACCTTATCAGTGCCATATAGTAACCTAAGCCAGGTAAGCTGTTCATAGGCCAGGCGCCCAGGAGTGGATGAACAGGTGGGTGGGACTGTGGACTGACTGCTACAACTAAGAGCACAAGACAATGTCTCCAAATTATCACTTAACATACTTGTAGGTTCCCCTGCTCGACACAGTAGCAAGTTAATCATCCCACAGAAACCTTTGGCTCGTAAGTATTACCCTTAAAGCACAGCATCCATGCAAAGTATGAATCGTTTTAAGGACAGTTGTATTATAAACAAATTCAACCACCCAAAATGGCGAAAACAATTTTATGACTATTTCTACATGTATTAAACACGCACATTACACACGGGTGACGCTGTTCTGAAACACCTTGTGGTGGAACCAACCTTTTGTGATGATCTGCTCTCCTTGGACCATCACTCCTGCAATTGCTATGTCTCGCAACACAATGTTGATACGGAAATACTTTCATGATCACCGACTACCCCTTCAGCCACATACTCTACTCTCTCTTGTCTGACTCAACGATACTCTTCGAACTTCGGTGAGATCTTTGTATCATTAGCTTCCCGTTCTGGGCAATAGCGTTGAATTTCCATTCCCACTAGTACCACAAAGTGTCCTTGGACGAATAGCTGATAAAAGGAAGGGGTTTCCAACATAAGAGCACTTTTATTTTCTCTCAGGATGGCAGGAACCGTGCCTCAAGCTGCTGACTCAGTCAAATCCCCGAAATATGTTCATCAGCGAAGCAGAAGTTTGCACGCGAAGTTCCCGTTTTCCTTCGCGGTCGGATGCTATGAAAATTTTCGCGAAGACTTATTGACACGCAAAGAAAACGCTCCAGAATTTGCTCAGCTCCGATTTCTCACAGGTATTTTCAGTGAACACTGACCTTAATTCTTTCGCAATAATGTTTCACATTTCGCCTGTAGCTATGACCCCATTTAAGTCGACACAGCGATCGCTACCACATAATACCTTCCACAACATCGTTTCGAGCACTTCAGTGACTGGCCGTAAAGTGTTCCGTTCAACACAGCCTTAAACAGTGTTCACACTGAAATGAGTTCCGTTCAACACAGCTTCAACAGTGTTCACACTGAAATGAGTTCCGTTCAACACAGCTTCAACAGTGTTCAATTTGGAAAAAAAGTTCCGTTTAACGCAGCCTTAGCAGCGTCCACACCGAAGTAAGTTCCGTTCAACACAGCTTGAACAGTGTCCACATCGAAATAAGTTACGTTCAACACAGCTTGAACAGCGTTCACACCGATCCGTTCAACACAGCTTCAACAGTGTTCACACCGAAATACGTTCCGTTCAACACAGCTTCAACATTGTTCACAATGAAATAAGTTCCGTTCAACACAGCTTCAACAGTGTTCACACCGAAATAAGTTCCGTTCAACACAGATTCAACAGCGTTCACATCGTGCACATTTCAGATGAGTATGTACCACTGCACTGTTGTATAGGATAATCAAAGTCAATGCATGATCCAATAATTCTAAACGTCAGTTCAAAAGAAATCCATTTATTCTTTATTCATAATTACCACAACACTATGTTCTATAAAAGAGTCCTGGTGTTACCCAGTCCCTTTCTAAAAGCTCCTGCAGCCCAAGGCTGCGCTACCTCCAGTAAAAGCGAAACAGAGATTCCATTGGAGAGAGATTTTCTTAGAGAAGACTACATACCCAGTAATGCAATCAGCCTCGCTGAAGATTGACTTTTTCACTCTCGTCGTAACCTCAAGCCAGCGGAGTCCGGTAACACCACTCAAAAGTGGTAACATGAACGTACGAAGACATCTGAAGATTCCACGAGTTTTGTCAACAGAGATCTTGGGAACAGTGAGACAATTGGTCCGTCAGACAAGATAAGGCTGCAGTAGACTTTCTAAACTCCTTAAACGTATTTTAACCCCACAGTGATGTGTCGAAGGGCATTAGATCCTTAGATATGGCGCAGGCATCTTAAGATATCAGTCGTCTTAGCAAACGGCTGCTGCTCAGCTAAAACCCAAGATTTGAAATCTCTGCCCAAGTTTTATGTGTGCTGAATCATCTATTCTATCGAGACAAGCGACTAAATTCCGTATATATTTAATGTCTACCACGACTAAGTTATGGAAAACATAGACACTATAAAGTTAAACCCATCACTTACCCGATACCCTTAGAAAATAGAGAGAGAACGAAATGAAATGAGCATAATAGTTTCTTTGAAACGCGGGATGAGAAAATACCAACCTTCGTTCACATCTGCTAGAAAACTTTGGCTGACGAAAAACTGAAAGCCTTGAGCTAAGATATCATCTTGATTTATACACAAAGAGTATATCAGAAAGTCTCCGTCTTTTTCCTAAAGAACAAATACAAAGAACGGACGCAAAGCTAAAAAACACAGCGTAGTTCATTGCCAAGTAATGATAGAATGCTAAAGCGACAGAGGCTTCGTACAGGGTATCGCTACGGTTGGTAAAACGGCCTAGGAAGGATCATCTTACTGGAGCAGAAAACTTGATTAAGCAAATGTTATTCTTTCTTGGTGAAAGACCAAAGAATGCTATTGTCAGGAAACAACTTCACCAGCGTCGAACATCACCCGAAGTTCAAGTCCCCTAAATGGTGTCAGGCGGGGTGACAGAGGCAGTAAGACGCGCTCCAATCGGTGATTCGGTTAACATAGTTGGAAAATGGGTAACTACTGGCATACGTCAGGGATGAATATTAAAAGTAAAATAGATAATGAATTTCTGGTCTACGGAAACCTGGCCATCGCCACAACAGGGTAAAAACATTTTTAAGGGATACTTAATGACCTTCTGTGTTAAAGTGGAATGGACAAGATACTTTGAGATTAGTGCTCCTGTTGTCTTTGCAGCGACTGGAAGAATAACAGGCCATATTGGTACATGTCCAAGCGGGTTGCACCATCAGCCGAGGCTACGCCATGTAGGGTTCTTGGTACACAACTCACTGTGAAATTAAGGGAAGGGTGTACGAGGCTGTGAAAACTGCGAGTGTCGATTCTTCAAAGATCTGCGTGAAAAGTTGAGGAATGACCACATCCAGAATATATCTTCTAGTCCCCCGCGCTGAAGTTCTCTGGCTGTCCTATGGCGACGTGCTCACTCGTATCTTTGGACTGCATGGGGAGGTCAAAATCTGCCTGCAAGACTGATTTGAAAATCTTTGACCTCTTGGATCGCAATGTATGATTTTTCTTGATATGCTCATCTGGCGTCGTTGATAGATATTTTCAGATTATTGGATGGTTCGAATCCTTCCTTGCACGACTTCTGGCTTGCCCATCTGACGACGGCCTCGGTTAACATCTTCAGTACACTGGGTGGGTCGGATCCTACCTTGCAGGGGAAGACTCTCATCGTCTTAAGATCCAGGACAAAAGTGATGGCTCCACGTTAAGATGATCGAGACTTGTGATATGGCCATCTCAACCGCCAAAGAATAAAGTTCTCCCCCAAATGCTGTCGAGATCCTGCTTCCGTGTGGCACACGCGAAGGAAAAAAAGAAATGACGGTCAGATTGTTGAAGCATTCAGAGTGTACCCCAAGGGTGTCTATTGCTGCCCGTGCCGTATCTGTCACTATGAATAAAAACACAACGACTACTTCATCAGTCACAGAGTGCCAGTGAGATAAAGGAGCCGTCTTAGGGGAAGCTGGTTATCCAGTCAATGTTATATAATGATTAGATATGGTCGAATAACATTGCAAGTATCCAGAGATTGGGGAAAAGCACATACTGGCAAGGGTCACGCCTCTTGATCTATTTGAAGACTCGTCGAAAATGGGTGACCAAATTTAAAGCAACAAGTGACATTTTACGAAAGCTAGGAAATTGGGTGCCAACGCTACAACATTGTATCATACTGTATCAGGAATGTGTGTAACGAAACAGGTGGAGAAAATCATACAACATGCGACCCATCCTCCACTACACCAATACTATGTGTTTGTAAGGTCAGGAAGAAGATTGTCTGATCTTGATCAACTTCTACACAAAATATTTCCCTGAACACATTAGCGTTGACTCACTCTGTACAAACGATCACACTAGAAAGTCACTAGCCCTGATTCACTTGCTATAACCTAGCACAATGGACAGTCCTGGGACCACTTCTAATTCGCTCCCTTACTAACTGACTGGACAGCCTCTGACTCAGTCGGTAAAAGCTAGCGCATTGGACAGTCCCCATCGTTGTCTCAGTCGCTACAAACTAGCACACTGGACAGTCCCCATCGTTGTCTCAGCCGCTACAAACTAGCACACTGGACAGTCCCCATCGTTGTCTCAGCCGCTACAAACTAGCACACTGGACAGTCCCCATCGTTGTCTCAGCCGCTACAAACTAGCACACTGGACAGTCCCCATTCGTTGACTCAACCGCTACAACCTAGCACATTAGCCAGTCCCCCTCCCAAAACCCACTCTCTTTGCACACTGGCCAGTCCCCTTCCCATTCTCGACTCACTCCCTTCAACCAGACTATCTTTACAAACTGGTCAGTTCCCGACCTGGGAATTGCTACCTTTATAGGCGCGTGTTAACCCCTTAACTATTATTGTATTGTGTTTACACCATCAGTGGATTTCCTACCTCCCCTCCTGCATGGCTCTTAACATGGCAGAGCACCTCGCATGGCAGGAGAAATCTATAGCATTTCGTGCCCATGTGGAGTAAAATGTGACAGCAGTTACGAGAAGGCAGGGGGGGGAAAACAACGTTGCGAAAACCTACACTAAGTGACCATTACTTCCTTCACGTGCTATAGAGGAACAAAGAGTACCAATGCAGTTGTGAACAGGATCGAACAGCTCCACAGAAGGATTAAGTCCTAGTCCCATGGAAGATCGAGGAACAATACTGAAAGTGAGACTATCAAGTCCCAAGGAATGTAAACATGTGGAGATCATAGAGCAGTTAAATAGTGAAGGAGAATTTTTACTTACATTAGGTGAAATGAGAGGATGATAAGATGACCCAGATGTTGAGGAGGTCTCTAACCTTCGACAGCCAGTTTGGTGGAGAGGCGTAGCAACCTGCGGGGGACACATAATGGTATACAAATTAATACTAATGAATATTGTATGAAAAATGCATGTCTTTCTATTTCTAGTACACTAGTCCATGAATTTCTGTTCCGTCCCACTGTCACATAGAGGCACGTTAGAACTCAAATCTAAGTTGCAGTTTGAATTCATTTGTATTTTGTATTATGTAGTTAGAATATCGAATGTACTAGTAACAGATAATAATTCAAGATTACTGCTAGAGATGGGGAATTTATGATCTCCTGAGGGTACAGTCTCGATGATCATGGCGGGGTCTTACCCTGTAGGGAGCATAATGGTGAGTGATGGTTCAGGTGTAAACATACCCCATTCTCTCGCGAGACTGTTGACGCTCCTAGTTGCCACACTATACATATTCGGCCAGCTTTCCCGTACCTGCTGTCATAGCTCCACCACACACCACTATAGTCAACAACACTCTCCCCTTCGCTCTTGCAGTCATCTCTTAACTCTACATCGACCTTATGTCACCATAAATTTGGCGAACATTTATCCTATTCATCGCCTCTCATTTACCACCGTTGTTTCTCTCATTTACCACCGTTGTCTCTCATTTACCACCGTTGTTTCTCTCATTTACCACCGTTGTCTCTCATTTACCACCGTTGTTTCTCTCATTTACCACCGTTGTCTCTCATTTACCACCGTTGTCTCTCTCATTTACCACCTTTGTATCTCTCATTTACCACCGTTGTAGCTATCATTTGCCACCGTTTTATCTCTCATTCGCCACCATTGTTTCTCTCATTTACCACCTTTGTATCTCTCATTTACCACCGTTGTAGCTATCATTTACCACCGTTGTCTCTCTCATTTACCACCGTTGTCTCTCTCATTTACCACCGTTGTTTCTCTCATTTACCACCGTTGTCTCTCTCATTTACCACCGTTGTTTCTCTCATTTACCAACGTTGTCTCTCTCATTCATCACCGTTGTATCTCTCATTTACCACCGTTGTATCTCTCATTTACAGCCGTTGTCTCTCATTTACCACCGTTGTTTCTCTCATTTACCAACGTTGTCTCTCATTCACCACCGTTGTAGCTCTCATTTACCACTGTTGTCTCTCTCATTTACCACCGTTGTCTCTCTCATTCACCACCGTTGTATCTCTCATTTACCACCGTTGTTTCTCTCATTTACCTCAGGTGTGTCTCTCATTTACCTCAGGTGTGTCTCTCATTTGGGACAGCTAACCAGACTTTCATTCTCACGAACCATTTGAGGTCACTGTAGCTCTTATGAACCATGACCATCTCTCACTGTGGCCGATCACATCCGCCCTCCTTACTATCATTTTCCATGGCAAAGTCTTTGAGCATAACTCACCAGATCTGGCAGGAAAACCATACGACAAGCAAACAAGTCAAAGTGAATGCACTGTAAAAGCAATCAGGGCAAGCTATATGGATTCGATAAGCAATCACATCAAAATACATGCATGAAACAAGCAAGCAGGTCAATATATATGGATAAACAAGCAAGCAGTTCAAAATACAAGCATAAAACAGGGCAAAATAAATGCATATGACAAGGTAGCAGGTCAAAACACATGAATGAATCAAGCAAGTGTTCAGTGTGATGTTTACACCCGAAACTTCTTTTAAGACCCTCATAGTGAAAGAAATATAAGTTCTGTCTCTTTCATCGTAAGACTTTTATTAGAATTCCTTCACCGTGTATTTCTTCCTCACGGCTTTGTACTGTATTTGAAACTGCCCTTAAACACCATTAAGTTCATGAGTGTCTTCTTCTTCAACATTACATTTTCTCTTTACCTTTTCACTTCCTCGGTCAACCACCTCATCCTGACCCTTTTCACCGATATTTTCCGTCTCACTAACTCCTCTGCCTTTTCACCTCTGACCTCTCCGTCTTCGCTACGTCGTCAGTTCCCCGGCATCACGCCTCCCAGACAACAAAGGAGATCTACCATAATCTTGGGTCAACATTTCACCCACGATAACCAAGCCGTTTATCGTCCTCTCACCTCCCCATCTCGCTCTCACCTCCTCCGTGTGGCCACCAGGGGCGCGCTGTAACGGAGGTGTTGCGGTACTCCATTATAGCCTCAGGTTGCGGTGTTGACGTGGTGTTGCAATGAAGGCGTTACGTAATTCCTATCAAGGTCATCAAGAGTAGTGTTGCAATACCTATTCAAGCCACCAGTGCTGGTGTTGCAATAAAGGTGTTCGATACATATTAAGGCCACTAGTAGTGGTGTTGAAAATAAGGTGTTGCGCTCTTCCTATTAAAGGCCACAATTAATGGTGTTGAGATAATGGTGTTACGGTACCTATTAAAGCCACCAGCAGTGACGTTGAAATTAAGGTGTAGAGGGTCGTGTAGGGCTTTGGAGGATCTAACTTCGACTGATCTTCACACTGGATGTTATATTTTCTATCGCTGTTTCACTAACTTGTTCACCACTGGTAAGGCATAAGGTAAGTGAGAAGAGTACCAAAGCTGTTTAAACCAGTAGACATAAATACGAAAAAAAAAAGAAGTACCAAAGACGTATGAATGGTTACATGATAAGGGTAAGGAGCATTGCTCTGCGTAAAAGCCGTGGAAAAGTCTGTCATAGGCAAGAAAACTTAAAGGAAAAATCACATGAGAGCTTCTCTTTTTTTTATGGATCAGAGAGATCAAGGGGTCCAAGGATCATACAGTAGCTAGCAATCAGTGAACGTCAGGCACTATCAGGTCCCCGAAATGGAAGTGGAAAAAAATGCCCATTTTCTCCCTGAACAAGAAGGAAAATATATGAAAGCAATAAGAACAGTGAAGAGGAAAAATGAGAATAACGATGTGTGAGGGTAGATCATACGAGAGACGAAAGTAGGCTAAAGAGCAAGAAACTTCTCTCGCTGTTATGGGAAGTCGTCAGAGTGAAAAATGATAGAAATTGAGGAAGAAACCACAATTCCTTCTCCTACGAGGGACACAGTGGCAAAAACTTAGAGAAAAAGGGAGAAAAAGATTATTAGACAATGAAAAGAGTCTTGCAATAGAATAATAATTACATCTAAAGACAAGACTCAAAAAGTTGGCATGATACTTTCATATGCATTTTCATCTAATGTTTATTTTATTCATTATTGTTCGCTGTATTTCCCGTTGGCGAGATAGCGCCAGGAATAGACGAAGACAAGCCATCATTTGCTAAGGTCTCTATTATTTCTGTTATGTGTAATACATCGAAACCACAAACCCCGGCTTCATATGCCCTTATTCAGTTCATTGAAAGCACGTCAAACCCTGTATATCATATCACTCCAATTTATTCTATCCCGTGCACCTCTTTCACTCTGTTGCATATTCAGGTTCCGATCTTTCAATATCTTTTTCACTCTAACCTTTCATCTCCAATTTGGTCTCCCCCTTCTACTTGATCTACTTTTGACACAGACATCCACTTTGTCAACCTTTCCTTACGCATTCTCTCCATTTCAGTACACTTCTTCAGCTCTTTCAACCACACTCTTCTTATTACCACATCACTCTATTACCCTTTTATTACTTAATCGGTCAAACCACTTCACACCACATATTGTCCTCAAACATTTCATTTCCAGCACATCCGCCCTCCTTCCCAAATCCTTGTCCATAGCATATGCCTCGCATCCATACAACGTCGTAAGGATTACTTTCGAAAAGACCCATTGTCTCCCTCACAGATAATAACCTTTCATTTCACACATTCCTTAATGCTCCCGGACTCTTCGCCCCCTCACCCACTCTATGACCCGTTTCCACCTTTGTGTTTCCATTTTGTTGGCATGTGATTTCTCAGGTATTCAAAAAACTTCACTTCCTCCATAATCTCTCCATTCAGACACACAACTCAACTAACCTGTCCCTCTATCCTGCTAAATCTAATAACCTTGCTTTTATTCACATTCGCTCTGAACATCCACCTTTCACAGACTCTCCCCAACCCAGTCACCAGCTTCTGCAGTTTCTCTCTCGAATCTGCCGCAAGTGCTGTATCATCGGCAAACGAGCAACTTACTTCTCCGGAGCTCCCTCTCTCTCTCTCTCTCTCTCTCTCTCTCTCTCTCTCTCTATATATATATATATATATATATATATATATATATATATATATATATATATATATATATATATATATATATATATATATATATATATATATATATATATATATATAAATATATATATATATATATATATATATATATATATATATATATATATATATATATATATATATATATATATATATATATATATATATATATATATATATATATATATATATATAAATATAAGTATATATGGGTTTGGAGTCACTGACCAGGGGGCTGGGTATAGCCACTCATCTCCACTAATGATGCCTGCCAAGCGCCTGTGTTGTAGTGAACAACAAAAAACGAACCCATAATTTCCCAGAGATATACGACCTTCGAGAGAGATAAAAAAAAATGACTCATTACTGCAAAGAACATGGAATGTGTGTATGTGTGTGTGTGTGTGTGTGTGTGTGTGTGTGTGCGTTTACCCTCTCCCTTTATGAATACATACACTCAGTGTTTTATGATTTAAGCCACTCCATAATATGTACCATAATTTTGCCGAGGATTTGTGTACGTACTGTAATTTGAATTTTTGCTTGATGTTGAGAACAGTTTCGGGTCTAAAAAAGATTATATATATATATATATATATATATATATATATATATATATATATATATATATATATATATATATATATATATATATATATATATATTTATACTATTCGCCATTTCCCGCGATAGCGAGGTAGCGTTAAGAACAGAGGACTGGGCCTTTGAGGGAATACCCTCACCTGGCCCCCTTCTCTGTTCCTTCTTTGGAAAATTAAAAAAAAATAAAAAAAAAATGAGAGGGGAAGATTTCCAGCTCCCCGCTCCCTTCTCTTTTAGTCGCCTTCTACGACACGCAGGGAATACGTGGGAAGTATTCTTTCTCCCCTATCCCCAGGGGTATATATATATATATATATATATATATATATATATATATATATATATATATATATATATATATATATATATATATATATATATATATATATATATATATATATATATATTATTATTACCACTTGTGGCATGAGAAGAGTGGGAGGTGGGCTGTTTAGAAAGGGTAGTGAGTGGTGGGATGAAGAAGTAAGAGTATTAGTGAAAGAGAAGAGAGAGGCATTTGGACGATTTTTGCAGGGAAAAAATGCAATTGAGTGGGAGAAGTATAAAAGAAAGAGACAGGAGGTCAAGAGAAAGGTGCAAGAGGTGAAAAAAAGGGCAAATGAGAGTTGGGGTGAGAGACTATCAGTAAATTTTAGGGAGAATAAAAAGATGTTCTGGAAGGAGGTAAATAGGGTGCGTAAGACAAGGGAGCAAATGGGAACTTCAGTGAAGGGCGTAAATGGGGAGGTGATAACAAGTAGTGGTGATGTGAGAAGGAGATGGAATGAGTATTTTGAAGGTTTGTTGAATGTGTCTGATGACAGAGTAGCAGATATAGGGTGTTTGGGTCGAGGTGGTGTGCAGAGTGAGAGGGTTAGGGAAAATGATTTGGTAAACAGAGAAGAGGTAGTAAAAGCTTTGCGGAAGATGAAAGCCGGCAAGGCAGCAGGTTTGGATGGTATTGCAGTGGAATTTATTAAAAAAGGGGGTGACTGTATTGTTGACTGGTTGGTAAGGTTATTTAATGTATGTATGACTCATGGTGAGGTGCCTGAGGATTGGCGGAATGCGTGCATAGTGCCATTGTACAAAGGCAAAGGGGATAAGAGTGAGTGCTCAAATTACAGAGGTATAAGTTTGTTGAGTATTCCTGGTAAATTATATGGGAGGGTATTGATTGAGAGGGTGAAGGCATGTACAGAGCATCAGATTGGGGAAGAGCAGTGCGGTTTCAGAAGTGGTAGAGGATGTGTGGATCAGGTGTTTGCTTTGAAGAATGTATGTGAGAAATACTTAGAAAAGCAAATGGATTTGTATGTAGCATTTATGGATCTGGAGAAGGCATATGATAGAGTTGATAGAGATGCTCTGTGGAAGGTATTAAGAATATATGGTGTGGGAGGCAAGTTGTTAGAAGCAGTGAAAAGTTTTTATCGAGGATGTAAGGCATGTGTACGTGTAGGAAGAGAGGAAAGTGATTGGTTCTCAGTGAATGTAGGTTTGCGGCAGGGGTGTGTGATGTCTCCATGGTTGTTTAATTTGTTTATGGATGGGGTTGTAAGGGAGGTAAATGCAAGAGTCCTGGAAAGAGGGGCAAGTATGAAGTCTGTTGGGGATGAGAGAGCTTGGGAAGTGAGTCAGTTGTTGTTCGCTGATGATACAGCGCTGGTGGCTGATTCATGTGAGAAACTGCAGAAGCTGGTGACTGAGTTTGGTAAAGTGTGTGGAAGAAGAAAGTTGAGAGTAAATGTGAATAAGAGCAAGGTTATTAGGTACAGTAGGGGTGAGGGTCAAGTCAATTGGGAGGTGAGTTTGAATGGAGAAAAACTGGAGGAAGTGAAGTGTTTTAGATATCTGGGAGTGGATCTGTCAGCGGATGGAACCATGGAAGCGGAAGTGGATCATAGGGTGGGGGAGGGGGCGAAAATTTTGGGAGCCTTGAAAAATGTGTGGAAGTCGAGAACATTATCTCGGAAAGCAAAAATGGGTATGTTTGAGGGAATAGTGGTTCCAACAATGTTGTATGGTTGCGAGGCGTGGGCTATGGATAGAGATGTGCGCAGGAGGATGGATGTGCTGGAAATGAGATGTTTGAGGACAATGTGTGGTGTGAGGTGGTTTGATCGAGTAAGTAACGTAAGGGTAAGAGAGATGTGTGGAAATAAAAAGAGCGTGGTTGAGAGAGCAGAAGAGGGTGTTTTGAAATGGTTTGGGCACATGGAGAGAATGAGTGAGGAGAGATTGACCAAGAGGATATATGTGTCGGAGGTGGAGGGAACGAGGAGAAGAGGGAGACCAAATTGGAGGTGGAAAGATGGAGTGAAAAAGATTTTGTGTGATCGGGGCCTGAACATGCAGGAGGGTGAAAGGAGGGCAAGAAATAGAGTGAATTGGAGTCATGTGGTATACAGGGGTTGACGTGCTGTCAGTGGATTGAAGCAAGGCATGTGAAGCGTCTGGGGTAAACCATGGTAAGCTGTGTAGGTATGTATATTTGCGTGTGTGGACGTGTGTATGTACATGTGTATGGGGGGGGGGGGGGCATTTCTTTCGTCTGTTTCCTTGCGCTACCTCGCAAACGCGGGAGACAGCCACAAAGTATAAAAAAAAAAAAAAAAATTATTATTATTATTTGCTTTGTCGCAGTCTTCGCGTTTGCGAGGTAGCACAAGGAAACAGACGAAAGAAATGGCCCAAACCACCCCCCATACACATGTATATACATACACGTCCACACACGCAAATATACATACCCATACATCTCAATGTACACATATATATACACACACAGACACATACATATATACACATGCACACAATTTACACTGTCTGCCTTTATTCATTCCCATCGCCACCTCACCACACATGGAATAACATCCCCCTCCCCCCTCATGTGTGCGAGGTAGCGCTAGGAAAGGACAACAAAGGCCCCATTCGTTTACACTCAGTCTCTAGCTGTCATACAATAATGCCCGAAACCACAGCTCCCTTTCCACATCCAGGCCCCAGAGAACTTTCCGTGGTTTACCTCAGACGCTTCACATGCCCTGATTCAATCCACTGACAGCATGTCGACCCCGGTATACCACATCGATCCAATTCACCCTATTCCTTGCCTGCCTTTCACCCTCCTGCATGTTCAGGCCCCGATCACTCAAAATCTTTTTCACTCCATCTTTCCACCTCCACTTTGGTCTCCCACTTCTCCTCGTTCCCTCTACCTCCGACACATATATCCTCTTGGTCAATCTTTCCTCACTCATTCTCTCCATGTGCTCAAACCATTTCAAAACACCCTCTTCTGCTCTCTCAACCACGCTCTTTTTATTTCTACACATCTCTCTTACCCTTACATTACTTACTCGATCAAACCACCTCACGCCACATATTGTCCTCAAACATCTCATTTCCAGCATATATGTATATATATATATATATATATATATATATATATATATATATATATATATATATATATATATATATATATATATATATATATATATAAATATATATATATATAAATTCATTATACTTTGTCGCTGTCTCCCGCGTTAGCGAGGTAGCGCAAGGAAACAGACGAAAGAATGGCCCAACCCTCCCCCATACACATGTATATACACACACGTCCACTCACGCACATATACATACCTATACATCTCAACGTATACATATATATACACACACAGACATATACATATATACACATGTACACAATTCATACTGTCTGCCCTTATTCATTTCTGTCGCCACCCCGCCACACATGAAATGACAACCCCCTCCCTCCGCATGTGGGCAAGGTAGCGCTTGAAAAAGACAACAAAGGCCACATTCGCTCACACTGTCTCTAGCTGTCATGCATAATGCACCGAAACCACATCTCCCTTTTTCATATCCAAGCCCCACACAACTTTCTATGGTTTAACCCAGACGCTTCACATGCCCTGGTTCAATCCATTGACAGCACGTCGACCCCGGTATACCACATCGTTCCAATTCACTCTATTCCTTGCACGCCTTTCACCCTCCTGCATGTTCAAACCCCGATCACTCAAAATCTTTTTCACTCCATCTTTCCACCTCCAATCTGGTCTCCCAGTTCTCCTCGTTCCCTCCACTTCTGACACATTGTCAATCTTTCCTCACTCATTCTCTCCATGTGACCAAACCATTTCAACACACACTCTTCTGCTCTCTCAACAACACTCTTTTTATTAACACACATCTCTCTTACCCTATCATCACTCACTCGATCAAACCACCTCACACCACATATTGTCCTCAAACATCTCATTTCCAGCACATCCATCCTCCTCCGCACAACCCTATCTATAGCCCACGCCTCGCAACCATATAACATTGCTGGAACCACTATTCCTTCAAACATACCCATTTTTGCTTTCCAAGATAACCTTCTCGACTTCCACACATTCTTCAACGCTCCCAGAACTTTCGCCTCCTCCCCCACCCTATGATTCACTCCCGCTTCCATGGTTCCATCCGCTGCCAAATCCACTCCTAGATATCTAAAACACTTATCTTCCTCCACTTTTTCTCCATTCACTCTTACCTCCCGATTGACTTGTCCCTCAACCCTACTGTACCTAATAACCTTGCTCTTATTCACATTCACTCTCAGATTTCTTCTTTCACACAATTCACCAAACTCAGTCACCAGCTTCTGCAGTTTCTCACCCGAATCAGTCACCAGCGTTGTATCATCAGCGAACAACAACTGACTCACTTCCCAAGCTCTCTCATCCATAACAGGCTGCATACTTGCCCCTCTTTCCAAAACTCTTGCACTCACCTCCCCAACAACCCCACCCATAAACAAATTAAACAACCATGGAGACATCACGCACCCCTGCCGCAAACCTACATTCACTGAGAACCAATCACTTTCCTCTCTTCCTACACGTACACATGCCTTACATCCTCGATAAAAACTTTTCACTGCTTCTAACAACTTGCCTCCCACACCATATATTCTTAATACCTTCCACAGAGCATCTCTATCAACTCTATCATATGCCTTCTCCAGATCCATAAATGCTACATACAAATCCATTTGCTTTTCTAAGTATTTCTCACGTACATTCTTCAAAGCAAGTACCTGATCCACACATCCTCTACCACTTCTGAAAACACACTGCTCTTCCCCAATCTGATGCTCTGTACATGTCTTCACCCTCTCAATCAATACCCTCCCATATAATTTACCAGGAATACTCAACAAATTTATACCTCTGTAATTTGAGCACTCACTTTTATCCCCTGTGCCTTTGCACAATGGCACTATGCAAGCATTCCGCCAATCCTCAGGCACCTCACCATGAGTCATACATTCATTGAATAACCTCACCAACCAGTCAACAATACAGTTACCCTCTTTTTTGATAAATTCCACTGCAATTCCATCCAAACCTGCTGCCTTGCCGGCTTTCATCTTCCGGAAAGCTTTTACAACCTCTTCTCTGTTTACCAACTCATTCTCCCGAACCCTCTCACTTTGCACACCACCTCGACCAAAACACCCTATATCTGCCACTCTATCATCAAACACATTCAACAGACCTTCAAAATGCTCACTCCATCTCCTTCTCACATCACCACTACTTGTTATCACCTCCCCATTATCCCCTTTCACTGATGTTCCCATTTGTACCCTTGTCTTACGCACTTTATTTACCTCCTTCCAAAACATCTTTTTATTCTCCCTAAAAGTTAATGATACTCTCTCACCCCAACTCTCATTTGCCCTCTTTTTCACCTTTTGCACCTTTCTCTTGACCTCCTGCCTCTTTCTTTAATACATCTCCCAGTCATTTGCATTATTTCCCAGGAAAAATCGTCCAAATGCCTCTTTCTTCTCCTTCAATAACAATCTTACTTCTTCATCCCACCACTCACTACCCTTTCTAATCTGCCCATCTCCCACGCATCTCATGCCACAAGTATCTTTTGCGCAAGCCATCACTGTTTCCCTAGTACATCCCATTCCTCCCCCACTCCCCTTACGTCCTTTGTTTTCCCCTTTTTCCATTCTGTACTCAGTCTCTCCTGGTACTTTCTCACACAAGCCTCCTTCCCAAGCTCACTTACTCTCACCATTCTCTTCACCCCAACATTCTCTCTTCTTTTCTGAAAACCCATACAAATCTTCACCTTAGCCTCCACAAGACAATGATCAGACATCCCTCCAGTTGCACCTCTCAGCACATTAACACCCAAAAGTCTCTCTTCAGCCGCCTATCAATTAACACGTAATCCAATAACGCTCTTTGTCCATATCTCCTACTTACATACGTATACTTATGTATATCTCTCTTTTTGAACCAGGTATTCCCAGTCACCAGTTTTTTTCAGCACATGAATCTACAAGCTCTTCACCATTTCCAACACTGAACACCCCATGCGCACCAATCATTCCCTCAACTGGAAGTGCGTGTGTCTCTGCGTCTTTGTGTGTGTCTGTTCCCTATTTGTTTCCACACTTCTAGATCATGCAGCACCAAACGTCCCACAATCATACAGTTGGACATTGTATAGTCATAAGGGGGTTGCATTTCCACGGGAGAGTGAGCTCCACTTTAGAAGAAAGATGAGCCTTGGCAGATTGTCGGTATTTGAAAGCCAGGAAGCGTTTGACACTGTGTCACACAGAAGGCTGGTAAAGAGGCTGGCGCTCCAGGCATGAGTGAAGGAGGGACCCCGTACATGGATAGACGGTTCTCATAGCAGAAGGGAGTAATGGACAAAAGACAAAAGGAGACCTTTCATATTGGGTTGAGGTCACCAGACGCGTTCTGTAGGGTTCTGATCTTGAGACCATTGCTCTTCTCGATTTATGTAAATGACTTATTAGAAAGATTAGAATCCTACTTGACTATATTCAAGGATAGAGCTAACTTCTTAAGGAAAGTGGAAAGAATCGAAGAATGTACCTACGTACAAACGGACCTAGACGAACTCCGAAGTTGGTCTAGAACATTGTTGAGGATAGTTAGCTCGAGGGAATTTATGGTAATGAGATTGGAGGCAGCGGGGAGAAAAGAAAAAAAAAAAAGCATTGATAAGAAAGTTACCTACCAGGAAATAAGTTGCAAGACTCTGCGTGTAAGAGAGGCTTAACATTCGACATTGTTCCTGGCCTGTGGCCGTAATCCCATCATGGAAGACCAACGAAGGGATCCAGTCGTCCATCTGCATTATATAATGGAAGGATTCAGCAAGCTATCCACAGCCTACAGTGGGCCACAACTTGACATGTGCTTCTTAACCCGAGGCTAACAGACAAGATCCAGAGGAAGGCAACAAAAAAGTAATCAGAATTAAGAGAGCTTTATAATAGGGAAAGGTTCGAGGCCTTAGACATGCACACTATGGAAGAGAGAAGAGTAAGGAATGACCTGATCACAACCTTACGGTTTTCAAACCAGTTTGATGAATGTAGCAATGAACAGTTTTTTGTTTTCAGAAGATTCATGGTCTGATCAACCATGAAATTAAGCAAAAAAAATTTTTTAGAGAAGATGGAAAGAAATATTTCTATAATATAATTCTGGATGAATTGAACGATGAATATAGAAATAAGGACAGCGGTCAGAAGTTTAAAAAGTTCTATGATAGTAGAGAACTTCTGAAATCTGGGATCACACGAGTGTAGAACTCCCTTCCAGTACAGAACAAATCGGTATTACAATGAATTAATTACACACACAAACACACACATACACCAGCTACGTTCTTTAAAAAGTCACGCACAAGGAGACAACACCTTTTTCCAGGAAAGGGTAAATCTACAGAAAAAAATGGGGTCTTTTTGTTACTCACTGTAGCACATGTACTTGAGAAGCAGTTACTCACTGTAGCACATGTACTTGAGAAGCAGTTACTCACTGTAGCACATGTACTTGAGAGGCAATGTTAGTGGAGATATCTGTCTGCAGCCAACACTCTGGCCTCTAAGACCCACGTAACACCCACACAATGACACACACACACACCCTACTAACACAGCCTCACAGACACATCCTCGGCACTCAGTTCTATGCAACAGCACTTGACTCCTCCCACCCAGACCACTTTATAACTAACTACTAATCTCCAGAGTAGGAATTATAAGGCTTACCCCTGCCTCACACACTTCAGTAATCTCTACTCACAGATGAGGGTGACACAACATATACACATGCTGTCATAACCCAACAAGGATCAAACATCCGCCTCAGGAGCTCAGGTGCCACGCCACTAGAAACCACACTCCCTAGACAAACACGAGTCATGCTTTCCCGTATTCAGTCTGGACAATACCCATGCCTGCAACATGATGAACGCCCTTTTCAGTATATCCTGAGACCCTTCATACCCACGATGTAACTACCACAAGGAAGACACCGGCCACTTGTTAAATGCCCTGCACACTCTGCACATAAACACACACAGGATATCACTAGGTGTTCATCCTCCTCTGGGCTGATCGATAAATGGGTACCTGGCTTAGGCTCGGGTGTGTGTGTGTGTGTCTGTGTGCGAGCGCATAATATATATATATATATATATATATATATATATATATATATATATATATATATATATATATATATATATATATATATATATATATATATATATATATATATACATATATATATATTATCCCTGGGGATAGGGGAGAAAGAATACTTCCACGTATTCCCTGCGTGTCGTAGAGGGCGACTAAAAGGGGAGGGAGCAGGGGGCTGGAAATCCTCCCCTCTCGTTTTTTTTTAACTTTCCAAAAGAAGAAACAGAGAAGGGGGCTGAGGAGATTCCCTAAAAGGCCCAGTCCTCTGTTCTTAATGCTCCCTCGTTAACACGGGAAATGGCGAATTGTTTGAAAGAAAGAAAGATATATATATATATATATATATATATATATATATATATATATATATATATATATATATATATATATATATATATATATATATACACACACACACACACTCACATAAGCACATACGCACATACGCACAAAACTCTCATACGAGAACATCCAAGCACGCCCTCAAGGCACCTACACATCACACCATCCTGGTAATATAATGACGACTCAAAGGAAGAACAGCGAGAGCGTTAACTTCCTCCAGACAGCGCGCATCGTGTGGCTGATTCACCAGCATTTACTGATATCCCCGGCCAAGAGAAGGGCTCCGCTGGGATATGACACTCGACGCCTTTAATCTTGAGACTCGTACTTGCTCTATTGCTTCTCCATCACCGCGCACACAGGAGGATTTGATAAGACGGTCAGGGAATCTAGATGAAATGGTTTTATTGATGGCCTGGTGCAGATGGGGTCGGTCCCGGGCAGAGAGATGAACTTGCTTTTGTGCTCACGTGTTATGTTATATTTTCCCTCACCAGAATGAACAGTTTCTCGCGAACTGTCAGAATGAAGGTTGGAGCACTCTGGGAGTCGAGAGGATAAATTTAGGTAGTTTTACGTGAGTTTTCTCTGCTTTAATCTCTTAAACTGTTACGAAAACCCTTACGTTTACTTTCATTTTTCTAAGATATACTTACACGTGATTGTGTGGGTCTGTACATAAGTAGGGGGCAAAGGCTTGGTACATGTGTAAGAGGTTAAGAGAAGAGTCAACACGAGTGTAAAACTCTCTCCCTGTAACTCATAAATAGTAATCACATTCTCAAAAGAACCGTCGAAATCGGACACACAGCAGTTTCGAAATATACCCACCCCATTGCGAGACACACTTAATACTCACACTCTAAGACTGCCACACCATCTTCTAGAAAATATGATACACAACCAATTACACCATTGGCCCGTATCCTACCTTAACAATACCTGATCCTCCTGAAATGACCTGACTGAAAATCTTCCTCTGGGGAAGAGAGAGCCTCCCCGCCAGCCTCCACGAAACTGGCCAACAAAGTCAGTTGGGCTTCGACTGTGGGAGCGAGCTCTTGTTAGGCATACATCACCGTAAGTGGAACATGGCCTGCGGTTCTATCCCCCATGCTGGCCAAATGGGTTATGCAGTGCTCAGAGGCCAGGAGAGGAAGTGGGGATTTGGCCCACCACCCAATTCTAAAGACTCACTTGCTTTATCTTCACTCCCGCCCTCACGAAGTTCTATATCCTGTAGGACTCTTGTATTCCATCCTCCATTTATTTCCAGGTCCTCCTGACTCTGAAGTGGTGTTTTGAGGTGTTTCCTGCGGGACTGGAAGGTCGCTGCCTCCTTACATATACACCAATCGTGTCGCATCCAGAACTTAGTCACCTCCTCGTATTTGTGGCTTTCAGTCGCCTCTTGTGTGACATCTTCCAAGGCATCTTTCCTGGACGGGTTTTCTTCAGCCTTTCTCTCCTATTCTTGCTTTAGGTATTCTCTTCCTCCCCCGTTGGCAAGTCTCCCTTATCGCCATGTTCCAGAGATACAGTGCCCAAGACTCCCTTCCTTCCTTTCCATATACCATGAATGAACGTGTTTGCCACTGGCAGCTTCCAGGACCCCTCTCCATATCCCTTGCATATGCACAGGTTCCATGTCTTACTTTACATCGTCCTACGTCACCATGTTGATGTAGCCTGCAAGCATTATCCAAGTTTATAAACTGCAAAACACCGTCTCACACAACAAAACCCCAGCCACAAAAAGATGATGATAACAATAATGATAATGATGTAATAATAATAATAATAATAATAATAATAATAATAATAATAATAATAATAATAATAATAATAATAATAATAATAAAAATGATAATGATAATGATGATAATGATAAGAAGAACAACAGTAATAATGATAATGATAATAATGATGATATTAATGATATTAATAATAATAATAATTTCGATAATAATAATCAAATATTAATAATAATAATGATAATAATAATGATAATGATAATAATAATAATAATGATAATAATAATAATAATGATAATAAAAATAATAATAATAATAATAATAATAATAAAGATAATAATAATGATAATAATGATATCATTAATAATGATAATAATAATGATAATAATAATAATAATGATGATAATAATGATAATAATAATAATAATAATAATAATAATAATATTAATAATAATGATAATAATAATGATAATAATAATAATGATAATGATAATGATATCATTATATCGCACAGATTGTATCCAAATGCTACTCATCCTTTACGAATCCCACGAGTATTCAGACTTGTTTACCATAGTTCACTCACATACATCCTCTTCCGTTCCCACCATTTACTGAACGGTCTCAATATTTGCGCTGTCTACGTATGTAAATCAATGCTAATTCATTTCGGCCGCTTTGTGCTGCGCGGCATCTCTCTGCACCCCTAGATACTGATATTGTAACTGCATTATACTGCTTAAAGGTCAACACTGTACGTATTATGCTTCAATAAGTATTATACAGTTTTATAACCATGACCCATTAGCCTCACTACTGTATCCTTCATCCTCCTCCCTCATCTTTGCCTGTGTGGTCAGACTTCGCTACCATTAGTCGTAATAATGCAAGTGTCTCCCACCTTCAGAAAAAGATATGTGCTGAAATTTCATCACAGTACTTCAGGTTTCCGACTATTTCTTCAGCTTCGATATGAAACTGAAGCTGCCCTACTTTAGTATGAGATCGTTACTGTAAAGAAGTATCCATCAGAATAACCCTGTCTACACATAACGTAAGAAGAGGAAGGTCAGATGTCAGATCACATAATTAGTGCCTCCACCTGCCCTTCACGGGGGATTATGAAACCCCGCCTCACTGCTCTCTCTCTCTCTCTCTCTCTCTCTCTCTCTCTCTCTCTCTCTCTCTCTCTCTCTCTCTCTCTCTCTCTCTCTCTCTCTCTCTGTGTGTGTGTGTGTGTGTGTGTGTGTGTGTGCTTTTAAGGACCTTAACACCTGTATCTCCCCCACTCTGTCTGAGGAGGAGGAAATAAACGAAAGACTCACTGTTCTTATCTTCTCTCTCCAGTGGTGATTGCTGCAAGATCATTATCATGTTTTGGTTTCATTCTTGTCTCACAGGAATACCATCATATATCTCGTATTCCAGGTTCGAAGCCCACGGCACGTCGAGGTGAATGGTTTGAATCAATCGTTCCCCCAGCGAGCAAGATAGTGAATGAGTGATAGACCCAAACGACACACACACACACACACACACACACACACACACACACACACACACATAGTGACTTTTTCTTGCGTATTATGGCGTTTTAATGACCTCTACAGCATCATTGTGTAGCCCCACCTCTGAACAGCAATCATATACTCACATGATACCTTCAGCTCCCCATAACTTACTATCTTATTCTGGTATTTCATCATTACAATTTTTTTCTTATATGATTCTGATGCATCTTTCCGTGGTGGTGAAGACGTAATAAGACTCTGTATAATGAGCATTATACCATTATGCTTTAGGCTCACTGCTATCTTGTAGATACAGCATCATTTTGTTGCCTCTCACTGTGAGTTTAGTATCATACTGTTCCTTCGTAGTTATTATGAGGCTTCGCTATAATGCTCTCTCGTCACCATGATGCTGTTCCCTCACCATTTCCCTCTTTTGCACCGCCTGGCGTCTGTTTTTAAGCTACAACCTAATTATCATACTCATCCATCACTATATTTTGCACCGCCTGGCGTCTGTTTTTAAGCTACAACCTAACTATTATACTCATCCATCACTATATTTTGCACCGCCTGGCGTCTGTTTTTAAGCTACAACCTAATCATCATACTCATCCATCACTATATTTTGCACCGCCTGGCGTCTGTTTTTAAGCTACAACCTAACTATTATACTCATCCATCACTATATTTTGCACCACCTGGCGTCTGTTTTTAAGCTACAACCTAACTATTATACTCATCCGTCACTATATTTTGCAATAGCTTCACCGTTATAGTCATACCATTAAGCACCTATGATGTAGCTTCACCATTAACACTGGTCCTTATTAACTTTGGCTTCTTAATGTTTTATGAATATCTTTTCACTTATAACTTCGCTTCCTAGAATATCAAAAGAACGTCCTTTAGCATTTTCTATCTTGGTATATCATTGGTGACTATCCAGCGTAGTGCTGGAGGCAACAAAGTCTTTTCTTTATCACCTTTTCTTTCTCACGATTTCTTTATCACCTCTTCTTTCTCACGTTTTCTCTATCACCTCTTCTTTCTCACGTTTTCTCTATCACCTCTTCTTTCTCACGTTTTCTTTATCACCTTTTCTTTCTCACGTTTTCTTTATCACCTCTTCTTTCTCACGTTTTCTCTATCACCTCTTCTTTCTCACCTTTTCTTTATCACCTCTTCTTTCTCACGTTTTCTCTATCACCTCTTCTTTCTCGCGTTTTCTTTATCACCTTTTCTTTCCACACGTTAAATCGCTTCTGGAGATTCTCTCCACGTTACTTTTTTTTTTCCCACAAGAATTTGCTGCTGATGCAGTGGGGTTTCGATATCAACAACTCGAAGGCCGAAGATAAGCCTCGGGTGTCGTAAGATTTGCATGACTTCCTCCTCCCCATATCTTGTGCTTTTATTACGACCAGAGGTTTGACGATGCTGTGTGTTGCTTACTGGCGAGTGCGAGTAATGTAAACTGTAGCCACACAGTGATGGAGAGGACAGGTCACACAGCCCACATAGTGTAAGCCAAATGACCTTCAGGTTTCGTACAATATATATAGCAACAAGTTCGAGGCAACGGTGATTTGGACGTGCCCTGGTGTATGTATTTTGTGTGGTGGATAAGCCATTTTTGGCCCTTTCATACGATCGTCCTTTTCTTGATTTTTGGTAAGAGATGTAATATACGTCATGATGAACATCAATGCAAATGAATTATTTTGATGTATACATCAATGTATGGGTTCCCTGTGGTGTAGCGGTCAGTGTTCCTGACTATGACGCATTCACGGGGCCGCCCAGGATCGAGCGTATAGGTTCGAACCCTGGTTGCGACAGTTGGTCCACAGTCAACCCAACTGTTCATCCAACCTATGGGGCTGGTCGTTAATGGGATGGCCTTTTAAGTAGGGCCTCAGCTGCCCGTGCCGTCTCAGCAAATAAAAAATAATATTCTATTGTTGACCTTGCAAATGATGGCGAGTCATGTTTAATTATCTTATCTATAATTTTTTGAAGAACATCATGACCTAAATTCAAAGGGTCAGGTCATAGGTTTCATAGCTTTGACCTGATTCTTTTCAGGTCAGGTCAAACATGTTAAGTAATTTTGGTTCCACTCCTGCTGGTGGACTATGTTTGACCTAACCTGTGACAGCCAAGTCAAAGGCTGTGGTCCAATATACCATCATCTTCACTACACCATCACCATCCTCTCTTAAACGTATGGTAGTAGGTAAGCTGAATATTCTCGGTTAGTGAAGATCCCTTTGTCCAAATATTCATAAATTAGGCTGAATATTCTCGGTTAGTGAAGATCCCTTTGTCCAAATATTCATAAATTAGGCTATGTTCTGGGTTGATAAAGGTATGTTTATGATGACAGGTTCAGTTAAAAGGTTCTGCTGCGTTAGTGTAGATGCGCTTGTCAACCTGCCATTAACTAATCAGGCTTAAGTCATCTTGAATGACATAGAATTAGGGTGATAATTGCTCTTCGTTGTACCTTCGACACTGCTAGTCTTTCACCTGACCCGTAAGGTTCAGGTCAAAGGCCCTTAAAGTATAAGTAGAGATGCATTTCATCTGACCTGTACGACTAGGGGGAAACACCTATTCTGCTTTGGGGAAAAAAAAACTTAAGAGTTGAAAATTGATAGAAAATGAAAACAATACAGTCTCTCTCTCTCTCTCTCTCTCTCTCTCTCTCTCTCTCTCTCTCTCTCTCTCTCTCTCTCTCTCTCTCTCTCTCTCTCTCTCTCTCTCTCTCTCTCTCTCTCTCTCTCCTCAAGTGGGAGACATATGACTATTAACAACAAACAAGAAAAACGAAACTGGAAAATTACATTATAGGATAGTCCTGCATGAAAATCAGAAAGGATACAGTACTACAGTGAGCACAGCTCAATATCTACAGCTGTACCCATCCGCCAATTTTTTTTTGTTAAAGTGGAAATTACAGTGAGGCGAGGTGGATACAGTCCTGTGCTGAACTGACAGTATAATGGCAAAGTTAACAGCCAAGTATTACGCGTAGGAGAGAATTTCCTACGACACAAGTACAAGGTAAGAACGAAGCAAAGCAGGAAGGTGAGGCTATGATGAAAGTGAGACTGCACTATGAAAGTGAAGCTCGAACATGAAGGTTGGGGCTATGATAAAGGTGATATTACAGAATAAAAGTGGTTACATCATGAAGGTGAGGCCCTGATAAAGGTGAGTCTACATTATGAAAGTGAAGCTCCAGCGTGAAAGTGAATCTAAAGATAAAGACGGGAATACTACATGAAAGTGAAGCTGTAACATGAAAGTGAGCCTCAAGATAATGATGGGAATAGAGCATGAAAGTGATGCTGCAACATGAAAGTGAACCTGAAGATAATGATGGGAATAGAACATGAAAGTGAAGCTGCAATATGAAAGTGAGATTAAGACATGAGGATGAAGGTGTAACATAAGCATGAAAGTGCAGCATGGGTTTCCATGGCGCAGTGGTTTGAGCTGCCGACCATGAATATTACAACCGGGTTCGAATCCCATGCCACAGCATATAGTGAAGGTATGGTGTACTGGTGAGGCCCCAATGTAAGGGTAAAGCCACGGCGTGAAGCTAGAGCTAAAACATAGATGTGAATTTACAACATTGAGGTGAATGGTATAATATAAAGCTAAAGCTTTAACACAGAAATGAAGGTACAACATGAAGGTGTACAACATGAAGGTACAACATGAAGGCACAACATGAGGGTACAACATGTAGGTAAAGCTATGATGTAGTGGTGCATTCAACAATAGCATGATTTTCCTTTTTTACGTTAGATATTCCAGTCATGAACCAAAGTCCACATCAAGGCCGGACCTTAATTGAAATATAGAGAGGTTTAACGAAAGGGGGAAAAATAAGAGATAAGGGAAAGTATTTACGAATCATAGAGGAAGCGATAAACCTATCTATGCCAGGACATAGTTATTGGAAAAGACATGAGAGAGAAGAGAGTTCCAGAGCATTGAGGCGTAAGGAAAGAAACAATTATCAAAGCGGCCCACATCCTTGAATTGCCAACTGCAATGGAGGGCTAGCAAAGCTGAAATTAGGAACGTCCTTATGCTGAATATATAATTACGGTATCATGTCATACTGTTGAACTTACATCATACATAATGAAGCTACACTATCATTAAAGCCTGCAACCTTATAGCACTATTACTGAGAAAATAAAAATAATCTCACCATTCGGATAAAGCTGCATTGTGGTGTTGAAGTTACAGTGTATTGCTGAAGTTACCCCGACTCGGCAAAGTTATAATATGAAGCTACATATAATGTTGAGTCTAGAATTATAGTGAAGCTACGAAATGGTATAAGATATATGAAGGTGATGGGGCTATATGATCAGAAGGAAGCTAAGGCGTAATGGTCTAGCTATACCGAAGAAGAGAAAGTTCAATATAATGGTGAAGCGGTATAAATAAGGGGACTTTGCATCATGATGGTGAATTGGCCGCACACTAAAGCAAGTGTCATGCCCCAATATAGACCAAATATATATATATATTTTTTTTATTATATTCTGTCGCTGTCTTCCCGCGTCAGCGAGATAGCGCAAGGAAGCAGACGAAAGAATGGCCCAACCCACCCACATACAAATATATATACATACACGTCCACTCACGCACATATACATGGCTATACATTTCAATGTATACATATATATACATACACAGACATATACACATATACATAATTCATACTTGCTGCCTTTATTCATTCTCGTCGCCACCCCGCCACACAAGAAATGACAACCCGTCCCCCCGCATGCGCGCAAGGTAGCGCTAGGAAGACAACAAAGGCCACATTCGTTCACATTCAGTCTCTAGCTGTCATGTATAATGCACCGAAACCACAGCTCCCTTTCTACATCCAGACCCCACAAAACTTTCCATGGTTTACCCCAGACGCTTCACACGCCCTGGTTCAATCCATTGACAGCACATCGACCCCGGTATACCACATCGTTCCAATTCACTCTATTCTTTGCACGCCTTTCAACCTCCTGCATGTTCAGGCCCCGATGGCTCAAAATCTTTTTCACTCCATCTCTACACCTCCATTTGGTTTCCCACTTCTCCTCGTTCCCTCCACCTCTGACACACACAAAGGTTCATCACAACTGGGAAGCTAAAGAAAATGGTTAAGCCTCGTAATGCAGATAAAGCTAAAGAAGCGTGATGAAGCTATATCATGTAGACGCAGCTAATGGACGATAATGAAGCTAAATCACTGACGACCTTAAGCCACAGCTTCACCTGAAACGACCTCTAGTGTGGCTGGTGTAGGACCCGACCCGACCTGAGCAAACAGAAGTCATGCAGTCACACAAGCGCTGGAAATGAGGTCATAGATGTATGCAGCGAGCTGCAGGGCTGAACACGCCGACCTGGGCATACTGATCAGGTCACGTTGGCTGGTGTCCCTCCACACTTTCAGCACATATTAAGTCATCACGAAGGAAGAGGACTGTTTCTTATCTGTACAGCAACTGGTCGCGTCCTCTCGTGCTTGGACACCTCAATGCTCTCGTGTCGGGTATTCCTGAATGGCCTAATGTTTACGACGAGAGAGAGAGAGAGAGAGAGAGAGAGAGAGAGAGAGAGAGAGAGAGAGAGAGAGAGAGAGAGAGAGAGAGAGCCGAGCGCTCGAGCAACACAGCACCGCGTCCGTGTGAGGACATTGAAACGTCGCCTGAAACGTTAAGGAAGACCCTTCCTCTGAGCGGAGCTGTGAGGTGCACATCCACACACCGTGCACAGGAAGGAGCTCCGCTTGGATAAACGTGAGCTTTCTAGATGAGGGTTGACAATAGGAAGTCCTTTTTCTATGGTTAAACTCCCAAGTGAAGGATAGTATTGTTAGGCATTATATTTTCTTGTTGCATCAATTGTGCCAATAGAGGTATGGCTGAGGGGCCCCAGTTATCATACCTACCTGCAAGTCTAATTGATTTACAGGCAGTTTTCGTGTCTCGAAACAAAGGTTCAGGGAGGTTGACTCGAAGTGAATTACGTCTGAGTTCGATGATCGAACCAGGGTTGAGAGTGTCATATAAATAGACTGAAAGGGACATTATGAAGTTTCGAAATCTACTTCATATTGGTAAAAAAAAGATACTTAAGAGGATTCAAGAATAGTTTTACTTATGTATTTTGCACCAGGTGGTATCGAACACTATGTTATATCAAGGTGCTTGAATTAAGCGTTTTGGGAAAGAGGTTGGTCGTCGAACACAACGACAGACACGAGTCTCACCTACGAAGTCCTGCCAGACTTCACAAGACACACTGTGGCTCTCGGTGAGGCTAGTCTTCCAAAAGAAATACCGAGGAAGCTGAAGGATATTAGTAATGAAGTACTACATAGCTAATCGTGGTACAAGAGAGTGGTAGAGATACAACATCGTAACATAACAAGGTCGAGAGTGGAAACGTCAAGAAACTCAAAGAGATTCCGCACAGGCACAAAGCGGTCGAAGTGAATTACCATAAAATCTACATACGTCGGGAACACAAATATTCGGGTAATTCAGCAGATAATGGGAATGGAAACAGAGTGTACGCGGGGATTGTAATATGCAAGTCTGAATTCTCTCATGATTCAAAACGACGAGCGGCATATGGATTCAAAGACTATGTAATAGTTTATGATCTTTCTCTAAGCGTTGGGTTACCTGGTTGGGAAAGATGTCCCTCAGCGTATAATGGTGAATAGTCTTATAGGATTCATTAACGCGATGACGGAGGAAAGTCAAGAGTGAGATAGGGTAGCTGTCAGTAGAGAAAATGGGTTCTGGAAGCTGCCAGTAGCAAAACCAGTTGATTCATCAACATTGGAAAGGATGAAAGTCCTGGAACCCAAGAGCGCCCATTGTATATGTGGAAGAGAAAACAGAAATAAGACTTGCAGATGGCTGGGCAAGAGAGTGCTGGAAAGAGGACTAGGAGAGTGTATGGAAACAGCTGTACCAACGACGAAGCTTTGGGAGCTGCGAAAGTAGAAGGAAACTGGACGCAACGAAACAAGAATGTAACGAAGTTCTACATGGAACACAAGAGATGTTGAAGACGCAGTGTTGTACCCCTACAGGAAACACAACAGCATACCGCTAGCAGGCAAACATGGGAGTTGAGGACGAAGGAAAACTTGAGTATTACAAACAATAAAGCAGAGATTAATAAGAACAAAAAGCTACTTTATAATACCTAAGATGGCTTTCTGTTCTCTTAAAGTACAAAATTGTTAAACCAAAAATTGATAATTCGAAATGAATTATAGTAAATAAAACAAAATAATAGTAAATAAAACAATAGTAATAGTAAGTTACTAATAGTAAATAAAACAATAGTAATAGTAAGTTACTAATAGTAAATAAAACAAAAAAAAAAGTCTTTCCAGAGTTCTTCTCGAAAGCATCTAGAGGAAAAAAAATGACCATCTCCTTTGTGCTCTTTCCTGCTCCAAAACTGAGGAGAAAAGAGTTATAAGATTTTCGTAACCTATGTGCTAATGTATCATTAAGAATATAAAGAGATTAAAGATACCACAGATACAATAAAAGACATGTCTACTGATGATCGCAAAAACATGTTCACATTTGTCCAAATTCCTGAAAACCGATATTCCGGCTTATAGAAGGAAAACTAGAGTAAAACATGGATAACCGATGAATGCATTCTTATTTGAACAAAGGACTGTAAAGAAATCAACTAATTCCATGAAACAAGCAAACAACTTACATCAGAGCCTTTCCAGGATACGTGGTGAAGGTGGACAAAAAGCGTCTATGTAAGGTTCTATTATAACGAACTATTGAGTTTCCTTTGATATTATTAATTAGTTATTAAATCATACAAATGTTAACGTATAGCGGTCTGCGTTTAGCTTTCACTAACACACAGGATATGAGTAACTTTTCTAATGCTTTTGATTAAGGCTTTAACCCACAGACAGAGCTCAGATTTCCTAACCACTTATAGGGAGCGAGAAACAGTTTTATCTCACTGAATAACATTTAAGTCTTAGGTGAATCATTTCTTGTTTGCTGATGACACAGTGCTAATGGCAGACTCGAGTGAGAGACTGCTGTAGCTGGCGCCTGACTCTGGGAGACTGAGTGAAATGAGAGAGTTAGAGGTTAATGTAAATAAGAGAGTAGTTGTTAAGGTTTAGTTATACGAAGAGATACGCCTTTAGCGCGGTTGTGAGTCTGAATGGAGAGCGAAGTATCCTCCCACAGCATAGCATCCTACAACACAGCGTCCTCCCACAACATAGCATCCTCCCACAGTATAGTATCCTACAACACAGCATCCTCCCACAATATTGCATCCTCCCACAACACAGAATCCTACCACATTCTCAAACCACAACATCTTCCCAGAGCACAACATCCACCCACAAAACAACATCCTCCCACAACATAGCACAGCATAGCACCCTCCTACAATACAGCAACCTCTCACCACATGATAACACCCCACAACATGATATCCCCAACACCACAGCATCTTCCCACAACACAGCATCTTCCCACACCCCGGCCTCCTCCCACACCACATTTTCCAGCATCCTCCTGCAACATAACAGTCCCGCAAAACGCCACATCTGGCAGCAATATATTTCCGTTTTAAACAGCGCGCTGCTTCTACACGGTAGCCTCTGGCAAGGGAAGACAACACGGTATATACTCCCGCCAGATTCTCAGAAGAAATGTTGGAACTCTTCGGCCTACGAGACTCCTCAACGGCAGTCTTCCTAAGGTAAAAAAAAAAAAAAAAGGCAATTTCTTATTGCACTTTGTGTGTCTGACGTCCTCAAAGCTTTACTCCTCATCCCTATGAAAACATTCTTGACGAATTATGTCTGAGTGAAGTTCTTGAACATAATTCTAGACCACAAGGTACACAGATGATTCATTATTTCTATTTATGGGCCTCTGAGGTGTAGCGTTACTGACCATGACGCATTCATGAGCCGCCCTACATGCATAGAATGAGAGAGAGGGGGAGGAAAAAATATTTATCTATTTATAGATCTGTTTATCGTATCTTTGTAATCGTTATTTAGTCTGGCTAAGCCTTAAAGGCCAGACTATTCCGAGACTCAAGCAGGACTCAATATCATGGGCAAAGGTAGTGCTACTCTCCTGTAATGTAGTGTACATTAAGCAGCACTAGCTTTTGAAAGGAACCCCTGACCCTCTCCCTCAGCACACTGTGGCCAGACATAATGTTGGTTGAGGACGCAACGTTGTAACAAGATTATTACTGTATTGACGGAGAATACACAGACTAGTATCAGGCCACACTATGCCACAGTTCTGTGTTACACATAACGCTTTACCATAGAAGAATAGCACAGAGTTACACCTGACACTGACACACCGCTCCGCCATGGGGAGAAAGACTATGACACCTGACACTTACAATACGTTACCTAAGTGTGGTAATAATGTTATGTGACACCCAGATATGGATTGATATGTCATACCTGACACTGGTATAACACACAGCTGACAGAAGGACGATGTGGGCTGTGTGGATCATAGATATTTACCTGTCATGATACGTGTGAGGCAACGCGATACCCAGGGAGACAGGGTAATGTTTCTGGTGCTTTCTGGAGCCTGTTAAGTAATGAATGACTGGTTCTTGGTGTGTTTTGACTGGTTCATGGTGTGTCCTTCATTCTGGTGTGTTCTGAACGAATTCTGGTGGGTCCTGACTGGTTGCTAGTCTGTGTCCTGGACCCTGATGTGTTTTGACTGGATTCTGGCGTGTCCTGACCGGATCCTGATGCATTTTGACCGTATCCCAGTGTGTTCTGAGTGGATCCTGATATGGGCTGACTGGTTTCTGGTGTGTCCTGGATCCTGTTGTTTTCTGAGTGGATCCTGATGTGTCCTGATTGGATCCTAGTGTGTCTGCACTTGTGCAATACAGAGAGATAATACAGTACCTTATCATTTAAGATTATTTCATTCAAGAACGATAACACCCTCCTCAATGGACACCCATAGAGAGAACTCTATAATTCGCAATACATCATCACAGATAACTCTTTCATTTAAGATTATTCTTTCGTGAGAGAAGCCGGATGGAACGAGAACAGTTAGAGTAGGGTAAAAGACAAGGGTAGGAACGGTTAAGGAGTGAGGGAAAATAGGGGAAAGTTACGAAAGTTAGGGAAAATATGGGTGAGCGAAGAGTGAAGGAGAGTTGGAAAGACTAGGGATGAGAAGATACGAGGGAGAGCGGAGGGTAAGGTGGAATAGGGAAGTGCTATGGGTGAGGAGGAGGTAAGACAGGGTCATTGGTGAGCAGAAACAGGTAGAGCTAGTGGGTGAAGGGCATGAGAAAAGCTGCCTATGCTCGGGTATCGATCATGCTGAGGAATTCAAGTGATCTTATGGAAGACATTGTTTTACTCTTTCCTTCCTTTTTATCGTTTCAGCTTTCCGTTCGCGTTCCAGAAGCGCAATATCTTGTGGTCCCGGAGCACACACTCTTATATTCCAAGAACGTCCATCCTTTCATTTCAGGAATATAAACTCATGTCTTACTAGAGAAAGAGAATCATTAAAGAGGTGCAAATCGTTTCATTCCAGGAGCGTATATTCTTGTCTCCCAAGGGCAATAAACCTAGTATTCCTGAAACGCTAACCTCATTACCTAGGAATGCAAACCTTAGTCTTCCAGGAGTAGAATTCCTACTCTTCCAGGAACGTAAACCCTTGCTTTCCAGGAAGGTAAATATTTCTCATCGAGGAAAGCAAACGTTTGTCTTGGAGCGTAAATACTTGTCTTCCAGAAATAGAAACCTTTGCCAGTCAGGAGCACAAACCCTTTCATTCCAGGAACGCATATATATATATATATATATATATATATATATATATATATATATATATATATATATATATATATATATATATATATATATATATATATATTTTTTTTTTTTTTTTTTTTTTTTTTTACTTTGTCGCTGTCTCCCGCGTTTGCGAGGTAGCGCAAGGAAACAGACGAAAGAAATGGCCCCACCCCCCCCCCCCCCCCCATACACATGTACATACACACGTCCACACACGCAAATATACATACCTACACAGCTTTCCATGGTTTACCCCAGACGCTTCACATGCCTTGATTCAATCCACTGACAGCACGTCAACCCCTGTATACCACATGACTCCAATTCACTCTATTCCTTGCCCTCCTTTCACCCTCCTGCATGTTCAGGCCCCGATCACACAAAATCTTTTTCACTCCATCTTTCCACCTCCAATTTGGTCTCCCTCCTCTCCTCGTTCCCTCCACCTCCGACACATATATCCTCTTGGTCAATCTCTCCTCACTCATTCTCTCCATGTGCCCAAACCATTTCAAAACACCCTCTTCTGCTCTCTCAACCACGCTCTTTTTATTTCCACACATCTCTCTTACCCTTACGTTACTTACTCGATCAAACCACCTCACACCACACATTGTCCTCAAACATCTCATTTCCAGCACATCCATCCTCCTGCGCACATCTCTATCCATAGCCCACGCCTCGCAACCATACAACATTGTTGGAACCACTATTCCCTCAAACATACCCATTTTCGCTTTCCGAGATAATGTTCTCGACTTCCACACATTTTTCAAGGCTCCCAAAATTTTCGCCCCCTCCCCCACCCTATGATCCACTTCCGCTTCCATGGTTCCATCCGCTGACAGATCCACTCCCAGATATCTAAAACACTTCACTTCCTCCAGTTTTTCTCCATTCAAACTCACCTCCCAATTGACTTGACCCTCACCCCTACTGTACCTAATAACCTTGCTCTTATTCACATTTACTCTCAACTTTCTTCTTCCACACACTTTACCAAACTGTCACCAGCTTCTGCAGTTTCTCACATGAATCAGCCACCAGCGCTGTATCATCAGCGAACAACAACTGACTCACTTCCCAAGCTCTCTCATCCCCAACAGACTTCATACTTGCCCCTCTTTCCAGGACTCTTGCATTTACCTCCCTTACAACCCCATCCATAAACAAATTAAACAACCATGGAGACATCACACACCCCTGCCGCAAACCTACATTCACTGAGAACCAATCACTTTCCTCTCTTCCTACACGTACACATGCCTTACATCCTCGATAAAAACTTTTCACTGCTTCTAACAACTTGCCTCCCACACCATATATATATATATATATATATATACGCATATATACATGGAAAAGGCATGTCTTCCGGGAACGCTCACCTTTGTCTTCCAAGAGTGCAAACCTTAGTCTTCTAGAAGCGTACACCCTTTTGTTCTAGGCGAGCAACCTCTCCTCTTTCAGGAGATCAATCTCTTTTTCTTCCACGAGCTCAAATCCATGTCACATAGAGTACAAACTCTTGTCTTCCAAGAGCGCAAAACTTTGTTATCCAGGGCTAAGCCTTATCTTCCAGTAGTAGAAAATCATTGGTATCCATGAGCGCGAGTCCATGTCTTCCAGAACCACAAATCCTTGTCTTCCAGAATCACAAACCCTTGTTTTTCCAGAACCAACAAATCCTTGTCTTCCAGAAGCACAAACCCTTATCTTCCAGGAGCATAAACCCACGTCCTCCAGGAGTATAAACCCTTATATTCCCAAAGCTTAAACCCTTTCTTCCGGGAGAACAATTCCTTGTCTTCCAAGTGACAATATCTTGTTCTACAAGAGCACAAACCTTTGTCTTCCAGGACCCAAACCGTTGTCTTCCAGGACCACAAACCCTTGTCTTCTAGAAGTATAGACCCTTGTCTTCCAGGAGTAAAAACCCTTGCCTTCCTGGACCACAAACTCTTGTTTTCTAGGACCACAAACCCTTGTCTTCCAGGAGTAAAAACCCTTGCCTTCCTGGACCACAAACTCTTGTTTTCCAGGACCACAAACCCTTGTCCTCCAGAACCTCAAACCATGTCTTCCATGAGCAAAATTCCTTGTCTTTCAGGAGCACAAACTCTCGTCTTCCAGTAGCACATACCCTTGTCTCCCAGGAGCACAAACACTTGCCTTCCAGGACTACAAATTCTTGTCTTCCAGGACACATAAACTCTTGTCCTCCTGAACCACAGACTCTTGTCTTCCAGGACCAGAAACTCTTGTATTGCAGTATAAACCCTTGTCTTCCAGGAACAGAAATCCTTGCATTCCAAGAACAAAAACCGTTGTCGTTCCGGAGCACAAACTCTTGGCTTCCGGGGGCACACACTACACTTATATTCAAGGGGAACAAACCCTTGTCTTTGAGGAGGAGAGACCCCCAGTAGAGCACGCATTTTTGCTTCATTTTATTCACATCATTGTTCTGTGGTGGAAAGTGACCTTAAAGTTTGATAAAAACAGACCACTTCTCAGAATGTGTGTTCAAGTAACAGCATGAAAATGTATTTTACATCATGCTAATATCTCAATGGCAATCGTGAGCGATAGTGACAGCAGCTCGCCCATCGGCATTTGATTTCACAGTACGATTAAAGAGGATCCAAACTGTACATTAATCTCATTACATCAGAGATGGATTGTAAACCAAGATGGGGCCATGTCCTGGCAATGCGAGTCTTTAGCTAAAATGGGACGTGATGAACGCGGGAGAGATTAGTAACCTGCTATATCTTATTCGTTTAAAGACGTGGTACACCCAGTGTTATTTTGATACAGCCATGGACATGGCACTCGCAGATATAAGCCCCTGTTAAGATCACCTCGGATGAAAGAAAAACAGAGAGAGAGAGAGAGAGAGAGAGAGAGAGAATGAGACAGGAAGAGGGATAGACGAAAGGAAGAGGATGAAGACTGTCACAGCTCCTCGAGGAAATGAGCTATCATTGTGAGGAATCATTATGTGGAAAGCAGCGGACAGAGGCGTTTTGTCACACGTTCAACCCCTGAAGGGAAGGACACATACAAACAGCTCGCAAGACAAGTGGCTGAAATATCACTCGCAGAACAGGGACAAACAGCAGTATTCCCGGTGGACGGAGACGAATGGTTGGAGGGAGGTGATGACAAGAGAATTAATGAGACTCATGGCATCTGATTCCACTCTGCTTGATA
Source organism: Panulirus ornatus (assembly GCF_036320965.1). Classification (NCBI taxonomy): domain Eukaryota; kingdom Metazoa; phylum Arthropoda; class Malacostraca; order Decapoda; family Palinuridae; genus Panulirus; species Panulirus ornatus. The sequence goes on from NC_092267.1 coordinate 2,541,079, forward strand.
GAGAGACGGAGGATCAACCACCCTATATATGAGAAGTACACCACACAAGGGGTGAATGATTTCCCTGTAGATATGAAATACCTGCACATGAGAAATTCAATTATGTCACCTATACAACACCCTTAGCCTTTGGGACGCAGGCCATGGGACGTTAATTAAGCAGGGTTCCGAGGACAGAGGGAAGGATATGGTTATGCCTAACATCTATATATTATTATGGGACCAAACCGTGGAGTACTGAGGATGTACAAAGGAGAGTGAGAATCATTTCGAATGAGATATAAGCATAGATTATATCTTAACTCTGTTGAAAATATAACATGATTAATGCTACTCATTATTCGAGGCAGAGGCCCGAATTAAGAGAGAAGAAATATTAACTGCAAGAAAGAGAACGAATATTAGAGTGAGAAGAGGAGGGGAGTGAGTTGACATGTGTAAAGTGCAATAAACAGCGCAAAAATGAATAGGGTTCGGCGCTGAGGAGGGAAGATCATTTTTGAAGACTAGGGAGAGAGGGTAGGCGGTAGGGAAATAACCCTTAGGCACGCAATAATGGACAGAAAAATAGGAGGGGAAACCGCTCCGTCATTGGCTATCGTACTGGGCCGACAATATATTAGAGAAAGGAGTGATACGAAGAGATTTGTCAATAGAAGACGAAATCAAGTCACAGAAGAGAAGATCGATATGAGCCGTACTATGAGTCTTCGAATATTACACATTCGTCTACAGCATTCCCTTCAGCCTCATACCAGAGAGCGTGTCAGAAAGCCCCTTCAAGCTGTAAAGGTCGAGGGTCGCTGGATGTCGTGGCAGCTTTACCCATATCAGTGGAATCGACGCCCCGAAGACAGTGTACAGAATACCTCACGCTCATAGAGGGACCACAGAAGGAGGTCACCTCGAGCAAAAGCCTCCAAGGTGGGTTCCGTTGAACTGTGATGGTGTTACGTTGGGTATTTGGTGAGGGACTGAGAGGATTTTCGTAGCCACAAAAACTATGGAAATCCCCCTGACTTAAGGACTGGTAGCCGGCCTGGCAGAAACTGCTGCACTGAACTTGCTAGATACAGAAAAGTTCTGCTACAGAGTTTAACCATCTTGGAAACTGTTGTTCAAAGGACCACTGAAAATTGCAGCTAGTTATGTGTGAAGGTCAACCTAGGAGGATTCTATGGACTCGTTTTCTTTTATTCTTTGTGGCCGTCGAGGCGTTGCATGTGCTTGTATGCGAGTGTGAATATTTCACGCCAACCAGGTTGCCCTCCTAAATCCTACCAGTGTAATCTAAGTCACAGACCCTAAATCAATCTGGTCAGGATGTCAGAGGATTATACAAGGCTCGTCTCACCCTCGTGTCGGTCATGATTCTTACATTGGCGTTCTGTCTATGACTACCAGACACCACAGAGATGCCCCAGTGACACCTGGGAGACGAGAACACCCTATCAGTTAACCCCAGTTACAACCAGAGTGTGACAGAGTCCACATGGACGAAGGAAGATAGCAGACTATTGAGAAGTAAGATTGGAAAAAGGTAGTTTAGGATAGTCCATCCAGTCCACTAATAAAGTAATCTAAAGATCATTGTGTAAACTAAAGATCCCTGTGTAAACTAAAGATCACTGTGCAAACTATTTCTCTATCATATGCTATACCTTCTTGTTAATACACCTAAGAGACAACAGTGTGTGATTCAGTGATTCAAAAGTGCACCAATTCAATATGAGAATCGTGTATCTGTAAAATACTACAGTGTTAAGGTACAGAGAGTGCACATAAGAACCATACAAATTCAAACCCTAATAATCTAGTTATCAAGAGAGATAAAAAGACGAATTAACATTAGAATTATAGACAAATGATCAACTTCACTCGAAGGGTTCATGAGGTTGCTTCAACCTGTGCTCCGTGTGTGACACGCAAGATAAAGAGTAATTCAGCGATTCCCTCGTTAAGCCAAAGTCGAAAACTCTGGCCCTGGGATTTGTCGAAATATGTCCCGTGAAACGCTAGCATTCCATCCCGGCACGCGCTTCCTCACCTAATAAGAACAGTTCATATCTCTGAGCAGGACTTCCATACACGTCACTGAATTTCCTGAGATAAAGATGAGGAAAAATTGCATGATTTCCCATTTTTTCCTCGTATTCTAACTCCATTATTGTACTTTTTTTTTTCAAATTTGACCAAACTTAGTACGACTGTATGGCATCGAAGCTTGATTCGAACCAACAACATATATGAAGCTTCTTTGTCGTCAAGCTTGTCAAGTGCCAAGATGTAGTCGAGGCGATCCTTTCATCATACTTCGCTAAATGTAGTTAAAAAAAACAAAAAAAAACAATCGGATAATACTGTGAATAGCCTCATGTCTTTCACTGCACTTTTCAGCACTTCTGATGTGACAGAGCCCCTTGCACCTCAAGTTCCATGTCGGGAATCGCGAAGCCTTTTTCCCCCACTTTTACGTTCTTGAACGCTGCTGCCTCTGACGTAAACCCCATCGGAGATGATACTTTGATGCGCCGGGCACAAAGGGTGGATAGGTGAGTGTACCGCCTCTTCCTATCCATCGATCAGGTGACCACACGTCCAAATATCATGCTATGATCCAGGCTCCAAGTGGGGAGGAGTCCAGTCCTGTTGAAAAAGTCAGTTGCCGCATTGTTCCAGCTGCGGGAACACAGACTACTGCAACATATCTAGATGGAGTGGACCTGAAGCCTTTTTATTTACAATTTTTTCCCCAGCGCCCCCCCAAAAATGAGAAAGAATAGCCTTACGACTTAATCGTGTAAAGATGATCCACACCACAAATCAAAATCTACGAGTCTACCTTTCCATTCTATGATCTCGATGGGGGAATTTCCAAACCCAAGTTCCCTTTAGTAATGTCTACTGGCGGCTCCAGACGAATGGAAAATTTCCCCTTCGGTAAAAAGAAAGAAAGAACCCTTTCAGGAAATCGGATTCTTCCAACCAAGGCAACATATATGTTGCGAGGACATGTTGAGCTACTTTCTCAAGGCTGGTAAATTCTTTGAAGTATTTGAATTCTGGAGGCATACGAGGGAAGCTGACGGAGGAAAGTTTTATGAATTATTGGAGTTGTATTCCAGGTCTCCGCTTGCTTGGCGTTCCAGGTCTCCGCTTGCTTGGCGTTCTAGGTCTCCGCTTGCTTGGCGTTCCAGGTCTCCGCTTGCTTGGCGTTCCAGGTCTCAGCTTGCTTGTCGTCCTATGTCTCTGCTTGCTTGGCGTTCCAGGTCTATCCATGCTCGGCGTTCCAGGTCTCCGCTTGCTCGACGTTCCAGGTCTTCGCTTGCTTGGCGTTCCATGTCTCCCCTTGCTTGGCATTCCAGGTTTCCGCTTGCCTGGTATTCCAGGTCTCCGCTTGCTTGTCGTCCCAGGTCTCTGCTTGTCTGTCGTCCCAGGTCTCTGCTTGCTTGGCGTCCCAGGTCTCTGCTTGCTTGGGGTCCCAGGTCTCTGCTTCCTTGGCGTTCCAGGTCTCTGCTTGCTTTTAATTCCAGGTCTCTGCTAGCTTGGCGTCCCAGGTCTCTGCTTGCTTGGGGTCCCAGGTCTCTGCTTCCTTGGCGTTCCAGGTCTCTGCTTGCTTTTAATTCCAGGTCTCTGCTTGCTTGTCGTCCCAGGTCTCTGCTTGCTTGGCGTTCCAGGTCTCCACTTGCTTGGCGTTCCAGGTCTCTGCTTGCTTTTAATTCCAGGTCTCTGCTTGCCAGTCGTTCTAGGTCTCTGCTTGCTCGGCATTCCAGGTCTCTGCTTGCTCGGCATTCCAGGTCTCTGCTTGCTAGTCGTTCCAGGACTCTGCTTGCTCGGCATTCCAGTTTTCTCTTTGCTTAGTCTGACTGATTTCCGTGGACTATGTACGGAGTTCTCGGCCTACGCTGGAAATCTTTTTTTTTCCCGCCCTCTGCAATGTTCCAGTTTCCAGGAAAATGTTCTATTTTTCGCTGCACTGATAATTGGATTGTCGACCAGGTGAGTCTGTGTTATAAGCTGTATGAGATCGCTACACCAGGGGAACAGCTTCAGATCAGTTTCTTCTACAACTATTGAATAACATTTTAGGGAACTATAGAACCGCTAAGTGTTTCATGATTCGTATCCGGATACAAAGGGGAAAAGTGATGCGTTTTTTTTTTTCGTTTTTTTTTTTTAGTTTAGCGGTTAGCATTGCTAACCTTGGGGCATTCACGGGCCGCCGGGGCTCGAACACATAGGTTCGAATCCTGGTCTGGGTAATTGGTCCACAGACAATCCACCTGTGCTCCTTCCTTCGGTGTTGGATATATATATATATATATATATATATATATATATATATATATATATATATATATATATATATATATATATATATATATATATATATTATATATATATATATATATATATATATATATATATATATATATATATATATATATATATATATATATATATATATATACATATATATATATATATATATATATATATATATATATATATATATATATATATATATATATATATATATATATATATGTATATATATATAGGGGGTTCAGTTGCCCGTGCTGTCTCAACTAACACAGAAAACGAATGAATTTGTACTATTCACTTCTTTGCAAACTTGTATACACACTTACCAACCCCTTCTGTAAAATCAGGAGTTAATCTCGTCGATTTTCTAGCATCTTCCACAAGACATAATGGATGAGCGTATTTCAGGTGCATTTTGGTCAGGCTAAATAGGTATACACACTCACCTCACAATGGGCTCTTTCGTTTTCCACTGCAAAAAAGGTGCAGGAAGTTCGTTTCAATGAGTTCTCACATCTCTTAACCACGGTATCTAGTGCTGCTCGACACTCTGGTTTACTTGACGTAGGATCTGTGTCAAAATCAATTGATTCCTTGAAAGAGAGTGTGGACATCGAGTCTTGCCATGACTCCTAAAACTATAGTACACCCTCAGAAGATGATTAATGCATCTAGCTTTACCTGTCCTGTCATAATATAAGGCTCTGATATAGCCTATTAACCAGGTAATACAGTGGCGATGGTGTTCAGTGATCACCTCACTGTTCCTCTTGATATCAACTGTTTGGCTGGTTGGTTAAGTCTCGTAAAAACCTCATTTTGAGAGAGGTGAGATATTCTCCTTTAAACACCTCATGCCAGCGACTTAAGACTTTCCAAAGGTTTTCAATAATGACTGGTAAGTTCCTCATGAATGAAGCTGTTTGGGTTCTCATTTCGATGGCATTGGATCGAATCTTCCTTCATAGATTCTATAAAGTGTGAGATGGGAGGAAGGATGGACATCCTCATCTACATTCCTTTATTTTTGTTAGCTGAGACGGCACTGCTAACCGAATGCCCCAGTCAAGCCTATCTCATCAACGTAAGGGCATTGAATCACTTTTTCTTAGGTTTCATCTTGTCTAACAGATCTATGATTCGAAATAAACGTTACGATTCCTAATGTTTGCTCCGAAGCTTCACTTACAGCAACTTGAGCCAGTTCTGTTTCCAGCTTATTCGATACATTGTATTTATATAACGAACTTACTGTGATAATTGTCTAGGCTAATATCAACATTGTCTAACACGAGTTTCCATACTAATCACATCCTTCGTTGACGTACTAATCTCACCATATTTGTCATACTACAGAAATACCAAGCCTCGTTTCGTGACTCATTCACTGCTTCATAATCATGCCAGTTCTGTGCTTCATATTGTATCACTATTGCCATACACAAATAACCTGTGTTCCTCGTGCATGTGGTCTTGTGTTACTGGACGTTGACTTACTTCCCATCATCTACACTGTGTAATGATGTGGGTTTACGTCGTTGCATCTCATAATGTAAGAAATCCCTAAATGGCACCCCACCTTCCGATTCGTGAGTTTCCATGTGCACATTAATTCAGATTTTGGGTTTAATTAGTACATTACAGACGGTAATGGTATGCCGTTTAGAGGATTTCGTACTAATACTCTATGTACTCCCGTTTATTGACCGTTAGATAGGACACACGGCTACGGGAAAGATCATAATACACACACACACACACACACACACACAGGGGTGCCAACCACACCAGTGCTCACTGAGGGGCGTGTTAGAGCCAAGGGTGCCAAATGAATATGTCGTGAATACTGGAACAGAAAGAACGAGAAAAGACATTAAGTGACGGTGCATTACACTGTGGCATTCGTCTGATAAAGTTTAACTATAGCCAAGAGTGCAGTACTGATGGTTGATCCATCCACAAATGAACCACAGAAGTCGGTTTGAGATGGGAGACTATTGTACCATGATGGTCAAGTGGTCATACTCCTCGATTGTCCAATATTTGACCCGGGGTTCGAATTGTGGGGCGCTAGAGTTGAATAGTTTATATCCAGTGACAGTACATGGCAGAGGTCTGAATATGAGCACTGCAGTGTTCAGAAAATTGGTTCAGTGTTGCCGAAGTTTGAGAGCGGTCGTGCATTCAGCAACAGTCCCACTGTAATTCGGGAGATAAAAGCCATCAGACTTGCTCAAAAACATATGCGACGAAATCCTTTACTCATAACTCAAATACGATTCCTCCGTAAACCGCACTGGGAATGGGGGACATAACAAGCGTGTCTTAGAGGTGATTAGAACACCATATTTACTCCTGACCTCCCACCTTCCCCCTAGGACTGAGAGAGAGAGAGAGAGAGAGAGAGAGAGAGAGAGAGAGAGAGAGAGAGAGAGAGAGAGAGAGAGAGAGAGAGAGAGAGAGAGAGCGGGGAGAATATATATATATATATATATATATATATATATATAGATATATAGATATACTGAAAAAAAGATGCAGGCCCTTCAAATAAACCTGTAGAAGAAAAGGAAAGAGGGAGAGAGAGGGAGAGAGATAGAGAAACTGGAAGAATAAAGACAAGAAAGAGGAAAGCGAAACATATAAAACAAAGAGAGGATCTAGACTACAAAAAGCTCGTGCCAAATAAAAGAGAAAAAGAAATGACGAGAAATATGACCGACAATTCCTTTAACTTTACCCCCACCTTAGACGAGCAATACGCCAGAGAAAGAGGCATTTTCCTCGTGTTGAGACAGACGCCGGGAAAATATACAAGCGGCTCAAAGATCATTCAGTGAATACCACGTCTCACGAGAGACACACAGCGTTCGTGTTGCTCCTTCCGTCATGAAGAAATTCAGATTACCCTCGGGAATGTTGCTCCAGCCATGGAGGTAATCATAGGACGCCCTTACCTTCTCCTTATGGCATACGGGAACGAAGAAAAGAAAACAGTGGACGATACCACCACAGCACCACACTACCACACCACCACACTTAGCGTGATGAAGGGCAAGGGAGGGAGCGATGAGGCAGATTAGGGGTGGAGAGAGAGAGAGAGAGAGAGAGAGAGAGAGAGAGAGAGAGAGAGAGAGAGAGAGAGAGGCGCTAAGGACCGCAGAAGGACTTTGAAAGACGCAACAGGCACACACCAGCTCAGGGTATCCACGATTAAGAAAATGAAAAAAAAAAAAAGCTTAGTTCCTCATCGAGCTGTACCCGTACCACCTCTCCTCATTTACATATCTGACGCTGCCTGAGGTGAAGACAGAATGAATATGAAAATCTCATTAAGAGCAGCTGCTGAGAAACTTACATAAAAGTCTTCCGATGTGTCACTGAGAACAAGATGATTTACCACAGAAAGGTCCCACCTCCTCCAGATGAAGGAGGCAAGACATTGAAAGCATGACAGAGTACTGGACATATATAGACACCTTCCTATCACGACTGGGCAGTATAAGAGATCTTACTTTCGGCGTACAGAACGAAGCAATAGCTGCCTCTTCCAGAGACAATGTTGACTAGATCATGCGGACCTTCAAGAGATGAGAAGGAAAACCAGTGATAAGGTTCCTTAAGGTATTATTGCTCTCACGAATGGAGTATTGCGCTCTGCTAACCTCATCTTCAGAGCGGGCAATACTTCATGGTTAGAAACTGTACAAAGATCTTTCATAGTTTCTCCACTGACATTGTACAGTATCTAACGTCAAGGGAACGGCTGAAACCACTGTGACTATACGCCAATGGTGCGCAGACGGTAAAGGTATGATTTTCACTGGAAAATTCAAGAAAGACATTGTATCCCACATACACGATCGACGTGGAGTAACTCATCATCAGTGAAATAGAAAGATGCAATAGATATATCAAGAATGATCTTGAACATCAGGGAGCCACGAATGTTCAACACATAAAGTCATCAGAAATGCTATTGGGTGTACAGTTTAGATGCTTAAGCAAACCATAAGTGTTTACAAGTATGGTCGATCAATGACCCAACGCCTCAACTTGGACTCAGCCTGAGCTGTGGGGTTAGAAGAACTACAGAAGCATCGCAATGTACCTGTCATGTCTACTACACCAACCAGATTTTTAAGACGATCAGCCATTTGAACTGTGTCCTTTACACTGAGACTTGGAGTGCGCCTGTCATGATATTACTACCATCCAGAAACGATAGGGATCATAATCATATTAATCCTTTATAAACAGTGACACCAGTGAATTCTTTCTGTACAGTGACACCAGTGAATTCTCTCTGTACAGTGACACCAGAAGAACTAAGTTGAACGAAAATGTAATCTTTCAAGGACGTTGTCTCGTAACTTTAAAACTTATGGTTTTTTCAAATAAGGTCTACTTTCACTCTTAATAGATATGTAGTTAGAATAAAGGAATATAATGATCTCGAAACACAATAACACATACTAGGATAATGTATCGAGCTAGTGTGAAAATATTAAAGTATATATACTTATAGTCCACCTCCTGCAGAATGCAGTACTGTCCACTCTCAACAAGGTCTGAGTGCGTGAATCATGACTTAACCGGAGAGGGAAATAAGATGAATTTCGTCTCAAAGTAAATAGAATCCAATACCCACTTCTCGTTAAAAGACTGCGTAGCTGAACCAGATGAGTTTCTTTGAACAACCAATAGAAAGGAGGGTCAAAGGCCGTGAAAACTTCACACACAGATGAGAAAGCCTTTTTAAAAAGCCAGTTGATAGTTGTGGCAGTTATTATAGCACAGAGAGGGGAAAAAAAAACATCGCATTTTCTAACTTGTTCTGAAGTACAACAGTTCCAAACACAAGGGATAGAAGAGGGGGGAAAAAAAACCCTTGCTGCCAAATCACTATACATGTACTTCGGAGAATATCAAAACTTCCGACAGGTTTTTTTTTTTCTACAACGGCGAGGAAAAAAAAAAAAAAAAAGTAAAATGCCACCGATATTGTACGAACAATGCCGGTGCACAAGTTCCAGGGAAATACATTCAGAAATACGTCTACATGTATTGTCTTTTTTTTTGTTACTATATCTGACTCTTACCCTTACCAGCTTTATGTCATCCTGTTATATTTGTGATAGTGAATTGGAAAACGTAGACTAACTATATATATATATATATATATATATATATATATATATATATATATATATATATATATATATATATATATATATATATATATATATATATCACCACTGCATATATCTCTTGACGGTGAAGTGAAGGATCTATATATATATATATATATATATATATATATATATATATATATATATATATATATTTATATATATACCAGGAGAGACTGTGTACAGAATGGAAAAAGGTGAGAACAATGGAAGTAAGGGGAGTGGGGGAGGAATGGGATGTATTTAGGGAATCAGTGATGGATTGCGCAAAAGATGCTTGTGGCATGAGAAGAGTGGGAGGTGGGCTGTTTAGAAAGGGTAGTGAGTGGTGGGATGAAGAAGTAAGAGTATTAGTGAAAGAGAAGAGATTTTTGCAGGGAAAAAATGCAATTGAGTGGGAGAAGTATAAAAGAAAGAGACAGGAGGTCAAGAGAAAGGTGCAAGAGGTGAAAAAAAGGGCAAATGAGAGTTGGGGTGAGAGACTATCAGTAAATTTTAGGGAGAATAAAAAGATGTTCTGGAAGGAGGTAAATAGGGTGCGTAAGACAAGGGAGCAAATGGGAACTTCAGTGAAGGGCGTAAATGGGGAGGTGATAACAAGTAGCGGTGATGTGAGAAGGAGATGGAATGAGTATTTTGAAGGTTTGTTGAATGTGTCTGATGACAGAGTGGCAGATATAGGGTGTTTTGGTCGAGGTGGTGTGCAAAGTGAGAGGGTTAGGGAAAATGATTTGGTAAACAGAGAAGAGGTAGTAAAAGCTTTGCGGAAGATGAAAGCCGGCAAGGCAGCAGGTTTGGATGGTATTGCAGTGGAATTTATTAAAAAAGGAGGTGACTGTATTGTTGACTGGTTGGTAAGGTTATTTAATGTATGTATGACTCATGGTGAGGTGCCTGAGGATTGGCGGAATGCGTGCATAGTGCCATTGTACAAAGGCAAAGGGGATAAGAGTGAGTGCTCAAATTACAGAGGTATAAGTTTGTTGAGTATTCCTGGTAAATTATATGGGAGGGTATTGATTGAGAGGGTGAAGGCATGTACAGAGCATCAGATTGGGGAAGAGCAGTGCGGTTTCAGAAGTGGTAGAGGATGTGTGGATCAGGTGTTTGCTTTGAAGAATGTATGTGAGAAATACTTAGAAAAGCAAATGGATTTGTATGTAGCATTTATGGATCTGGAGAAGGCATATGATAGAGTTGATAGAGATGCTCTGTGGAAGGTATTAAGAATATATGGTGTGGGAGGCAAGTTGTTAGAAGCAGTGAAAAGTTTTTATCGAGGATGTAAGGCATGTGTACGTGTAGGAAGAGAGGAAAGTGATTGGTTCTCAGTGAATGTAGGTTTGCGGCAGGGGTGTGTGATGTCTCCATGGTTGTTTAATTTGTTTATGGATGGGGTTGTTAGGGAGGTAAATGCAAGAGTCCTGGAAAGAGGGGCAAGTATGAAGTCTGTTGGGGATGAGAGAGCTTGGGAAGTGAGTCAGTTGTTGTTCGCTGATGATACAGCGCTGGTGGCTGATTCATGTGAGAAACTGCAGAAGCTGGTGACTGAGTTTGGTAAAGTGTGTGGAAGAAGAAAGTTAAGAGTAAATGTGAATAAGAGCAAGGTTATTAGGTACAGTAGGGGTGAGGGTCAAGTCAATTGGGAGGTGAGTTTGAATGGAGAAAAACTGGAGGAAGTGAAGTGTTTAGATATCTGGGAGTGGATCTGTCAGCGGATGGAACCATGGAAGCGGAAGTGGATCATAGGGTGGGGGAGGGGGCGAAAATTTTGGGAGCCTTGAAAAATGTGTGGAAGTCGAGAACATTATCTCGGAAAGCAAAAATGGGTATGTTTGAAGGAATAGTGGTTCCAACAATGTTGTATGGTTGCGAGGCGTGGGCTATGGATAGAGATGTGCACAGGAGGATGGATGTGCTGGAAATGAGATGTTTGAGGACAATGTGTGGTGTGAGGTGGTTTGATCGAGTAAGTAACGTAAGGGTAAGAGAGATGTGTGGGAATAAAAAGAGCGTGGTTGAGAGAGCAGAAGAGGGTGTTTTGAAATGGTTTGGGCACATGGAGAGAATGAGTGAGGAAAGATTGACCAAGAGGATATATGTGTCGGAGGTGGAGGGAACGAGGAGAAGAGGGAGACCAAATTGGAGGTGGAAAGATGGAGTGAAAAAGATTTTGTGTGATCGGGGCCTGAACATGCAGGAGGGTGAAAGGAGGGCAAGGAATAGAGTGAATTGGAGCCATGTGGTATACAGGGGTTGACGTGCTGTCAGTGGATTGAATCAAGGCATGTGAAGCGTCTGGGGTAAACCATGGAAAGCTGTGTAGGTATGTATATTTGCGTGTGTGGACGTGTGTATGTACATGTGTATGGGGGGGGGGGGTGGGCCATTTCTTTCGTCTGTTTCCTTGCGCTACCTCGCAAACGCGGGAGACAGCGACAAAGTATAAAAAAAAAAAAAAAATATATATATATATATATATATATATATATATATATATATATATATATATATATATATATATATATATATATATATATATATATATATATATAATTTTACCTCTGTGCGTTCGAGAGTTGGACCCAAGCAACTGGCGGAGGACGTAACCACTTAACCACAGATAGGCTAAAACACCATCTCCCTGGTACTGTCATACCCAGCTCCCGCGCCCCAGGCTGGAGCTTCAGTCTGCTCCCACGTTCATGTTATATTTCTTCCGTCTGATGTCGAGCCGCATCAGACAAATGGTTGGTACTAGGGGACGCGCTGGAGCCGTGTCTTGTGTAGTTATAGTGAGGATCAAGGTCACCAATATGACCCCTGATCTTTGTGCTTGGATGAGAACATCCTTATCATTTCCAGGTGACTGACATCGATGCTTTGTGGGTGAGAGAGAAGACTCGTGTATCACTCCGGTCTCTTGTGTCATTAGACTTGCCAGTGCTGTGTGGGACGTTCAGGGAAGGCTAGGATACCAGCCATCCACTAGCAAGGGGCAAGTACCATCAGGACAATCAGAACAAGCAGCGCCCTCATCCGAGTCGCCCACAAATGTGTCAGTTTTGGTGTTCGGTCAAAACCTGTGGTACTATAAGTGACCGCCCACCATTTCTTTTGATGAATGTCTTATTTTTCCAGCCGTCTTGAGATCTACTCTGCAGTACAGGGACAGTGGGGGACATTTAGAGATATTTGCCACCACTGATATCTATCTAGACAGAAGGGGGCATATAGATATATCTCCACCATTGATATCTATCTAAGCAGAAGGGGGACACATAGATATGTTCTCCACCACTGATATCAATCTAGAGAGAAGGGGACATATATTCTCCACCACTAATATCAATCTAGAGAGAAGGAGACACATATTCTCCACCACTAATATCAATCTAGAGAGAAGGGGACACATATTCTCCACCACTAATATCAATCTAGAGAGAAGGGGACATATATTCTCCACCACTGATATCAATCTAGAGAGAAGGGGACACATATTCTCCACCACTAATATCAATCTAGAGAGAAGGGGACACATATTCTCCACCACTGATATCAATCTAGAGAGAAGGGGACACATATTCTCCACCACTGATATCAATCTAGAGAGAAGGGGACTCATATTCTCCACCACTGATATCAATCTAGAGAGAAGGGGACATATATTCTCCACCACTGATATCAATCTAGAGAGAAGGGGACATATAAATATAATCTCTACCACGCAAGGGGCCATAGAATGATGTTTTCCACCGCTGATATTAACCTATTTTAACTCCCTCACTCATCTAATATCAGCGGCCACTTGCAAGACATCCTATCCCTTCAGTTGGGTCACATACGTCTTCCTCCATCCCTCCTAACATCTTGTATACACCTGACTCTTATAAAACTACTCCCTCTACCGTCGCCCACACATTAGTTCCACCCGGTGAAATCTATGAACTGAGCGCTCTACGCTGCACAGCACCACCTACCTGAACTTTCTAACCCTAAAATAAAGCGGGATGAGTTATGATAGAACAACACCTGCATCTGACCACTGCACAAGTGCTGGTGCTCCACCACAGAGCCTCTCTACAATACTGCGACAGCAATAGACAACCTTTATTAAGAGCTCTTCTTGCACCAGTTAATATTGTTTCATCCCTATCGATATTCTTGATCAATGTTCACAAGAAAGATATCGATATTCGTGTAATGAATAAGATATCTCATTTCTAAATTAAGAGAATGGATCGAGGTATTAGGTGGAGACTAGTCTACGAGTGCCCGTTTACACACACACACACACACACACACACACACACACACACACACACACATATATATATATATATATATATATATATATATATATATATATATATATATATATATATATATATATATATATATGTGAGGCCTTTGTTGTCTTTTCCTAGCGCAACCTCGCGCACATGCGGGGGGGAGGGGTTTACATTTCACGTGTGGCGGGTGGCGACGGGAATAAATAAAGGCAAACAGTATGAATTATGTACATGTGTATATATGTATATGTCTGTGTGTATATATATGTATACGTTGAGATGTATAGGTATGTATATATGCATGTCTGGATGTGTATGTATATACATGTGTATGTGGGTGGGTTGGGCAATTCTTTCGTCTGTTTCCTTGCGCTACCTCGCTAACGCGGGAGACAGCGACAAAGCATAATAAATGGATAAATAAATTTTATATATATATATATATATATATATATATATATATATATATATATATATATATATATATATATATATATATGCATATATATATATATATATATATATATATATATATATGCAAAGGTGAAGATTTGTAGAGGTTTTCAGAAAAGAAGAGAGAATGTTGGGGTGAAGAGGGTGGTGAGGGAAAGTGAGCTTAGGTAAGAGACTTGTGTGAGGAAGTACCAGGAGAGACTGAGTACAGAATGGAAAAAGGTGAGAACAAAGGACGTAAGGGGAGTGGGGGAGGAATAAGGTGTATTTAGGGAAGCAGTGATGGCTTGCGCAAGGGATGCTTGTGGCATGATAAACGTGGGAGGTGGGCAGATTAGAAAGGGTAGTGAGTGGTGGGATGAAGAAGTAAGATTATTAGTGAAAGAGAAGAGAGAGGTATTTGGACGATTTTTGCAGGGAAATAAAGCAAATGACTGGGAGATGTATAAAAGAAAGAGGCAGGAGGTCAAGAGAAAGGTGCAGAAGGCGAAAAAGAGGGCAAATGAGAGTTGGGTGAGAGAGTATTGTTAAAATTTTAGGGAGAATAGAAATATGTTTTGGAAGGAGGTAAATAAATTGCGTGAGGCAAGGGAACAAAAGGGAACTTCAGTGAAAGGGGCTAATGGAAAGGTGATAACAAGTAGTGGTGCTGTGAGAAGGAGATGGAGTGAGTATTTTGAAGGTTTGTTGAATGTGTTGGTTGATAGAGTGGCAGATTATAGGGTGTTTTGGTCGAGGTAATGTACAAAGTAATATTCTTACTTCTTTATCCCACCACTCACTACCCTTTCTAATCTACCCACTTCCCACCTTCTCATGCCACAAGCATCTTTTGCGCAAGCCATCACTGCTTCCCTAAATACATCCCATTCCTCCCCCATTCCCTTTACCTCCTTTGTTCTCACCTTTTTCCATTCTGTACTCAGTCCCTCCTGGTACTTCCTCACACAAGTCTCCTTTCCAAGCTCACTTACTCTCACCACTCTCTTCACCCCAACATTCACTCTTCTTTTCTGAAAACCTCTACAAATCTTCACCTTCGCCTCCAGTCGCACCTCTCAGTACATTAACATCCAAAAGTCTCTCTTTCGCGTGCCTATCAATTAACACGTAATCCAATAACGCTCTCTGGCCATCTCTCTTACTTACATACGTATACTTATGTATATCTCTCTTTTTGAACCAGGTATTTCCAATCACCAGTCCTTTTTCAGCACATAAATCGACAAGCTCTTCACCATTTCCATTTACAACACTGAACATCCCATGTACACCAATTATTCCCTAAACTGCCACATTGCTCACCTTTGCATTCAAATCACCCATCACTATAACCCGGTCTCGTGCATCAAAACTACTAACCCATTCACTTAGCTGCTCCCAAAACACTTGCCTCTCATGATCTTTGTTCTCATGCCCGGGTGCATATGCACCAATAATCACCCATCTCTCTCCATCCACTTTCACTTTTACCCATACCAATATACAGTTTACTTTCTTACACTCTATCGCATACTCCCACCACTCTTGTTTCAGGAGTAGTGCTACTGCTTCCTTTGTTCTTGTCCTCTCACTAACCCCTGACTTTACTCCTAAGACATTTCCAAACCACTCTTCCCCCTTACCCTTGAGCTTCGTTTCACTCAGAGCCAAAACATCCAGGTTCCTTTCCTTAAACATGCTACCTACCTCTCCCTTTTCTCATCTTAAGTTACATCCACACACATTTAGACACCCCAATCTGAGCCTTCGAGGAGTATGAGCACTCCCCGCGTGACTCCTTCCTCTGTTTCCCCTTTTAGAAAGTTAAAATACAAGGAGGGGAGGGTTTCTAGCCCCTCGCTCCCGTCCCCTTTAGTCGCCCTCTACGACACGCGAGGAATGCGTGGGAAGTATTCTTCATTTATACGTGGAGACGGTGCTTTGTGTCTCGCGCTTTTCATACAAGAGAAAATGTCGGACAAGCTCGTTGTGTAATATCCCTGTGACACATTCATTATGCTGGGAAGATATGTATGTTTTCTGCTGGAATAGTCTCCAGCCCTCAGATGTTGTGTGTTGCAACAGTCTGCACCCTTCTACTGTTGTCTGCTGAAATATTCAGCATACCTTCCCACTTCGTTTACTGGAAGTCTACATCCTTTTCATGTCGTCTCCTGGAAGAGTCTTTAACATTTTGGCATCGTAAGCTGGAAGTGTATGTATCCTTCCTATATTGTCTGTTGGAATATTCAGCAAACCTACCTACTTCGTTTACTAGAAGTCTACACCCTTCTCACGTCGTCTAATGGAATAGTCTTTAATACTTTCGTATTTCATGCCTGAAGTGCCTGTATCCTTCCTGTACTGTATGCTGGAGTATTCAGTAAACCTTCCCACTTCGTTTACTGAAAGTCTACCTCCTTCTCAAGTCGTCTACTGGAATAGTCCTGAACCCTCTGACCTCATATGCTGGAACAGCCCCTACCCTTCCTTTGCTGTCTGCTAGAATACTCAGCAACCATCCCAACTCGTTTACTGGAGCAGACTGCAATCTTCTTACGTCGTCCACTGGAATCGTCTTATCCCTTTGATGTATGCTGGAACAGTCCATTCCCTTCCTCTGTTGCCGCCTGGAAATTTTCAGCAACCATCCCACCTCAGTGACTGGAACAGTCTGCGTCCTCCTCACGCCATCTGTTGACATTGTCTGTAACCCTCTGATGTTGTATGCTGGAACAGTCTATACAACCTTCCTCAGTTGCCTGCTGGCATGCTCAGGAACTAACCCACTGGAGCAGTTTACAACCTTCTTACGTCTTCTCCTGGAATAGTCTGCAATCGTTCTATTTCTTCTGCTGGAATTGTTTCTAATATTCCTAATATTGTCAACTGGAATATTTGCATCTACTGGTTGAATCTGGAACTTTTCGCTGCCATCTGCTGGAACAGTTTGTAAACTCTGTCATTTCCATTCGTTTTAGTTAAAACAATTAATCACTTTTCGGGCCTCCGTGGTGTTGGGGAAAATACCATATCTTACATTCACATTTATGTGTATATTTTTCCATTTCAAAGCAGAAAATGTTAACTCTGACGAGAGCTAAGGTTTATGTGTTACATTCACAGCTTCCTCACTTTTATCTCCTCTTCTTCTTTTTCTTCTCCTTCTTCGCCTTCGCCTTCTTTTTTTCTTTATCTGGCTCTTTTTCTATTCACACATTTCTCCCATTTCTTCAGAGAGAGAGAGAGAGAGAGAGAGAGAGAGAGAGATCGTCATGCTGTGTTCTCACAAACGGTGACTGTCATAGCAACAAGTTTAATTGAGACTCCTTCCAAAGGTGGCTGATGCCACTGCAGTATCTCAGTGGCAATCAGTCATGAACCCCTGCGAAAAAAAAAATGACCCATCATTCGTCACCCGAACTACTCTAACTAGACTATGGCGACCGTAACCCTCCCGGCTGTGTGGCTGGACACCTCTGTACACTTGTTCCCTGTGTCTCCTAACTTTCTTCGTTCGTTAAACAAGGCACAACATTCTCCCAGGATATCAAATGCCCTAAGACTAGTTCAGTAGATTGAGCTACTGTCACTTCATTGTCCTGCTTTCGTCGAACACCATTTTTCCTCACGGAGCTTTAGTCTAAGAAGGAAATGTTTTCCAGGTTTTTTTCTTTTTGTCTTCGTTGGTTTTCGAAGTCCTCCCTTGCTTTCGAGCAACGCGGAATATGTTTAGTTTCCTACATTTGTTGGTAGTTTGTCTTTGTTGTGGAGGATAAAGTGCGGTTGTCGGGGAGTCTGTTGTAATGATTTACCTCCCCCCAGCTGCAAGGATGGGAGAGGCCATCTCCAGTTGCAAGGGTGGGAGAGGCCACCTCCAGTTGCAAGGATGGGAGAGGCCACCTCCAGTTGCAAGGGTGGGAGAGGCCATCTCCAGTTACAGGGGTGGGAGTGGCCATCTCTAGTTACAGGGGTGAGAGTGGCTATCTCCAGTTACAGGGGTGGGAGTGGCCATCTCCAGTTACAGGGGTGGAAGTGGCTATCTCCAGTTGCAAGGATGGAAGTGGCCATCTCCAGTTACAGCCACTCTCACCGCTGCAAGGGTGAGAGTGGCTAACTCCAGTTGCAGGGGTGGAGAGGAGGGTACATCTTTTAGCTGCAGAGCTGTGGGAAGGGGGTCACCTCCCATGGCCTCCAACTGCAGTAGATGGGAGAGGGACTACATTAAGCTGCAGGGATGGGGAGCCACCACCATATGCAGGGGCTGCCTCCAGCTACAGGGATTGGGGAAGCGCCACCTACATCTCTAAGGGTAGGGGAAAACACCTCCGTCTTCAGTGGCACCGGAGGGAGAATTATCGCCATTAGTGGCAATCGGTGCGGCTAGGCGCTACCTCCATCTGGAGGAATCGAGGTAAGAGCTTCCTCCAGTTCGTGGAGTGGTGGTGTTGCCCGCTGGGTGATATATAACTGCAGGTGAGGACGAATTAAGGCTGCAGGAGAACTTGTTTTGGTGATATGTCTTCACCACTCGAGAGTGAGTGAGACTACTTACAGGTGTATTGTGGCAATGTCTTAATCCAGGCTACTTACAAACGTATGGTGGCAATGTCTTAATCCAGGCTACTAACAAACGTATTGTGGCAATGCCTTAATCCAGACTACTTACAAACGTATTGTGGCAATGTCTTAATCCAGGCTACTTACAAACGTATTGTGGCAATGTCTTAATCCAGGCTACTTACAAACGTATTGTGGCAATGTCTTAATCCAGGCTACTTACAAACGTATTGTGGCAATGTCTTAATCCAGGTAAGGGAAAATGTTACTGAATAATATTTGAGGAAAAAATCATTTATATATCATAAAGCTCCTCTACTTCAAGAACTAAGAAAGTAAGGTTAATCATTTAAAAATCAAGACTAACACGAGTTAAGAAAATATACATCGCCCATCACTATAACACGACAAACACCATTCTAACATTTCCCAACAAATCCCAACCTATTCCACCGCATCCCAAGACCATTTAGGCCCACGATGCAACTACCATAAAGAAGACACCGAACACTTACCACCCAGCTGCCCTCTGCACTTTCTGCAAATAGACGCACACACATCATAACACTTTGTGACCCGTGGAAATAACCATTGGATGTGGGCAACTTACAGAGAGCTGCAGGAGCCTCGTAAGCATCTAAAGAATTTTTAGGGCAAGAGGTAACTGTATGTGTTATATATATATATATATATATATATATATATATTATATATATATATATATATATATATATATATATATATATATATATATATATATATATATATATATATATATATATATATATATATATATATATATATATATATACATATATGTTTTGGACAATCACATGTTTACCAAATGGCGTCCTAGCTTCGTCTCTTCGATGTATATCAACTGACTGTTATATTTCTCTCTTGTGTCTCCCCTGATGATGTGATTATTACACGAAAGTGCACTTGGCAACTTCTCGTGTTTCATTTTCCCCGTGGACTCATAGGAATATCTTGATCACGCGCAAAATTGTGATCCTTTCCAATATATATATATATATATATATATATATATATATATATATATATATATATATATATATATATATATATATATATATATATATATATATATATATATATATATATGTGTGTGTGTGTGTGTGTGTGTGTGTGTGTGTGTGTGTGTGTGTGTGTGTGTCTAGTGGAAGGTCTTACGAATATATGGTGTGGGAGGAAAGGTGCTAGAAGCACAGAACCTTTTATCATGAGCGTGAGGCATGTGTAAGTGGCAGGTAGAGAGGAGGGTAAGTGGTTGCAGGTGAAGATGCAAAGGCAACATGTGATGTCATTATGGCTGTTTGACTTGTTTATGTATGGGGTGGCGAGGGAGGTAACTGCAGAAGTCTTAAAAAGAAGGGCTGGTGAGTAGTCTGTAGGTGAGGGGGAACTGGTGAGACAGCTGTAGTTTGCTGATGACACAGCACTAGTGTCATATTCGAGGAAAAAAATTGGAGAAATTGGTGCCTGTTTGGGAGAGTATGTGAGAGGAGGAAGTTGAGAGTAAAAGTGAATAAAAGCATGTTTATTAGGTTTAGCAGTACAAAGGTATGGTTAGCTAGGGTGTGATTCTGTATGGATGGTCTCTCTCTCTCTCTCTCTCTCTCTCTCTCTCTCTCTCTCTCTCTCTCTCTCTCTCTCTCTCTCTCTCTCTCTCTCTCTCCCTCACACCACCCACTGTCTTCACATTTCTCATCATCAGGTCACCAGCAGCGTTGATGCCTTTGTGTTCCGTCCCGTCCCTCGTCAGGAATTTAATTGAAATTAATTTTCTCCCGCTGGGCCTGCCGGCTGGCATGGTAATTTTGTGGAATATGGCTCATGTCAGACCTCATCATTCACCCACCTCCAAACGCTACACTTAACATGCATTTCACTCGACCTGCGTATGACGAATGAATCTTATCAAAAACAACTTTATGGATATGAATAAGTTATATATATATATATATATATATATATATATATATATATATATATATATATATATATATATATATATATATATATATATATATATATTTTTTTTTTTTTTTTTATACTTTGTCGCTGTCTCCCGCGTTTGCGAGGTAGCGCAAGGAAACAGACGAAAGAAATGGCCCAACCCCCCCCATACACATGTACATACACACGTCCACACACGCAATATACATACCTACACAGCTTTCCATGGTTTACCCCAGACGCTTCACATGCCTTGATTCAATCCACTGACAGCACGTCAACCCCTGTATACCACATCGCTCCAATTCACTCTATTCCTTGCCCTCCTTTCACCCTCCTGCATGTTCAGGCCCCGATCACACAAAATCCTTTTCACTCCATCTTTCCACCTCCAATTTGGTCTCCCTCTTCTCCTCGTTCCCTCCACCTCCGACACATATATCCTCTTGGTCAATCTTTCCTCACTCATTCTCTCCATGTGCCCAAACCACTTCAAAACACCCTCTTCTGCTCTCTCAACCACGCTCTTTTTATTTCCACACATCCCTCTTACCCTTACGTTACTTACTCGATCAAACCACCTCACACCACACATTGTCCTCAAACATCTCATTTCCAGCACATCCATCCTCCTGCGCACAACTCTATCCATAGCCCACGCCTCGCAACCATACAACATTGTTGGAACCACTATTCCTTCAAACATACCCATTATATATATATATATATATATATATATATATATATATATATATATATATATATATAATATATATATATATATATATATATATATATATATATATATATATATAATGTTAGCTGAGGACAGCACAGGCAACTTAGGCCCTAAGGAAGACCATCCCATTAACACCAGAGACAGATTTCATCGACCAAATCCTAGGGGTGGATGAACAGCTAGATTGACTGTGGACTGACTGCCGCAACCAGGATTCGATCCTATACGCTCGACCGCGGGCGTCCCGTGAGTGCGTCCCGGCGAGGAAGGCTAATCACTTGCCTAATTGGGCTGTGTGTTTTGGACTGTATGATTGTCATACACTTGTTAGAGAAAATGGGTCTCTGGGTATTGGCTGTTCCCGGATGTCCAAAGTGATGTCTCGTCTCTTGAGGATGGGAATTGGTGCATGTGATGCCTCTGGTGACTTCATCCACAATACAGCCGTATGCGGTGATGACGTCAGAACGCTGACGTCAGGAATGGCACCCGTTGATCAACGCTGTGACATCATTGATCACGTCATAGGTAGCGAGGACAACTCTGTGTTGGCTGTGACGTCAGAGGTGACGTGAGCATCCGTGAACAGTGTGACCGCCGCCCTTCAAAATGACGTCAGGTCACCACTGCTGCTTACTTGGTGATTATAGTGATGTCAGAACTGGTGGTTAGAGTGATACTGTGATTGGCGACTAGCCGTTTGGACGTGGTTCATGGTGGACTCAATGAGTGACGAAGTCGTGGATGCATGCACTTGTAGCAACATTGTAATTGTTGGAGGGCGGAATCACTCGCATCTGTGGTGTGGACGAGGGAGGTACTTGTTAACACGAGTTGATGAGAGGGAACTTTTCCCATCTATACTCCTACGCTATCAAAGGCCACTTTATATTTTCTCCCCCACTCTAAAAGTTTGGGAAAAGGTTTGGTGGCTGTTGCCTACAAGCGGTGGTGCCCAGGTCTGAACCTTCGCTTCAAACTCCAAAAGTTCAGGTGAAATGTGAGGAAGTGTAAGGGTTTGTTACGCCCACCAAATATCATAAACTGTCTTCTGTCCCCTTACCAAAAAAAAAATAAAAAAGAAGATAACAGAAAATGAGGATATGAGACACAAATAACACATGTATACATACATAACCTCAAGCTCACACATGCATTCACAAATGTATAATAGAGCCATGTATACATACATACATATACACGGTGCATACGAACGCGAAGTTTCATAGAACACATTAAGGCCCTTCGAAATATGTAGGAATAAAATAGCCACAAGACATATCACGAAAGGATGTGCAGAGATGATTTATTTTGTATAAAGATGATGGATGAATGTATAAAGTATTTAAAGAGGATGTGCTCAAAGTGGACAGCACACAAAAGTTCGAAATGTTGTGAGATAGTAGAGAGGGTCCACGAGACATGTTGGCTTTACGTGCGTAAAACTCCATCTCGTTACGGTAGAAATAATCACAAATAGATAATCTATCTATCTATTTCACTTGTAGTTATCCCAAGACCTGTTTGAAGGTATACCTGAACTGAGCCCTGCGTTACTTCGGGTAACAGGTAAATGTAGACTCCTTTGAAGTGAGAAGTTCTCGGGCGAGATTGTGCTCCAGGTGATAGGTGACTCTTCACTCGAGGCGTAGTCTCGAGCAGGTAGAATCCGGTAACACCAGAAGTAGGTAACTTTTTACGCATGCAGAATACCTTATATTCAAACGATATTCATCTATCAATATCTTTTTATTCTTGAACAGGAGGACGCCTGGTATACAATTTGCCACAGTCAGACATCTCATGACCTACCTTAGTGCTATATTTTCTCATAAAAGATAAATTCATTTTAATCAAATTAGAATCTTTTTACACTTCTGAAATCCTGTCTTCACTAGACCAGACTCCGGATCAGTGTAGACGATCAACGAGATTTTCAAAGTCCAGGCGCTCTGTTGACGCTCCCACAGCACCTAGGGTCAGCCTTGGTTCTCCCCTGTGGGGCCCCCACAACATCTAGGGTCAGCCTTGGTTCTCCCCTGTGGGGCCCCCACAACATCTAGGGTCAGCCTTGGTTCTCCCCTGAGAGGCCCCCACAGCACCTAGGGTCAGCCCTGGTTCTCCCCTGAGGGGCCCCCACAACATCTAGGGTCAGCCCTGGTTCTCCCCTGAGGGGCCCCCACAGCACCTAGGGTCAGCCCTGGTTCTCCCCTGAGGGCCCCCTCACATCATCTAGGGTCAGCCCTGGTTCTCCCCACTGAGGGGGCCCCACAACATCTAGGGTCGGCCCTGGTTCTCCCCTGAGGGGCCCCCACAACATCTAGGGTCAGTCTATGTACGCCAATGACGCCTCCCACAACCACCCACTGTTAGTCTAAGTACGCCGTTCACGCCCCCACAGCACCCAGGATTAGCTCAGGCACCCCGACAACGCCCTTACAGGATCCAGGGTCAGCTTAAGCACTTCGTGGACGCCCCCCACCGCACACACACACAGCCAGGGTCAGCTTAAGCACTTCGTGGACGCCCCCCATAGGACCCACAGTCAGCCCAGGTACTCTGCTGACTTCCCCACATCACACAGTGTCAGTGGGTCGGTCTAGGCACCGACCCAATGCTCACACAGCACCTAAGGTCAATTCAGGTTCCCTTCTGACACACTCCCTCAAAACAACCCAATCCCACTCATAATCCCGCTATGTCAAGTAGGTATCCTTGTAACAGCATCAAGAACCACCGTAATAATGCCCACTTGCGTCATTCATCTTAACTGATAATCTCATTATTTCTTAAAACATAATGAAATAGTCTCGTTTGCCGTTAATATACTTAGGGTGAAGACTTTTAACAAATCCTTCAGACGTGTATTATAAAGTGATAGCTGTTTGTATGCCCCCACCACGCGATACTAGGCAAGCTGCTGTGCGTCACATGATTATTGCGTGGCCATCGACAACTCAAGGGTAGGCCGTTTTGATAACTGTTTCCTTCCCTACACGTCAAAGCTTTGGCATTCTCTATTTTCCCATGAATTTCCCAGTAACTATGACCTGGCATATATTTCAAAAGACAGGTTTTTTCAACTTCTTCCAAAATTCGTAAATATTCTCTATCGTCGATTCCTTTTCCCTCCCACAATTTCCTCCGTATTTCAATTAAGGCTTGGCCTTGACGTGGACTTTTATCCGTGACTGGAGCCTCCGGCATTTAAAGGAAAAAAAATGCCCTCAGTAACGCGTCAAACATCGTCTGCAATTTACACTCTCGCCTTCTTGCGTATCTTGGCCCGAGTTCTCAGAGGACCTTTGGTTCTCTTCTTCTCTGAGAAGTCATTGAATTTCCTCCGCCAACCACAGGCTCTTCCTGAGTGGCAATCCTACTTCCTAAATCAATGTCGTGGCTCCAAGTGAGCGCCGCTGAGAGAGAGAGAGAGAGAGAGAAAGAGAGAGAGAGAGAGAGAGAGAGAGAGAGAGAGAGAGAGAGAGAGAGAGAGAGAGAGAGAGAGAGAGAGAGAGAGAGCCTAGAATCCTTCCGCCACCTTTCCTTCATGCTATCCTTGGGATGGGATTTGTCCCTGTGTCCCGCCGTGAATAACATCCCAGGCAGGTCCACCTCACCTTTCACCCTCAGCTGCACGAGAATACATCGCCAGCTGTAGCTACCATCCACCAGGAATGGCATTTGACCCCAAGATGCTTAGTTCAGCAAACGGGGTCATTTTCAACAGGACGGAGCTGTCCCGATTGGCTTTGACCTCAGACTGGTTCAAAGTTGTCGTCCACTTTAGCATCAGTTTCAGCTGTGTTAAAGCCACCTCAGCTGTGACTGGATACTACCTCAGCTGTGACTGGATACCACCTCAGCTGTGACTGGATATTACCTCAGCTGTGACTGGATAACACCTCAGCTGTGACTGGATGCCACCTCAGCTGTGACTGGATACTACCTCAGCTGTGACTGGATGTCACCTCAGCTGTAACTGGACGCCTCCCCCACTGCAGTGCACATCTCAGCTGTGTCTATTGTGTGTTCAGCTGTTGTAGCCAGCTCAGCAGTGATAGGATGCTTCTCCCACTACATTGGTGCACATCTCAGCTGCCAGTCTCCACTTCAGCATCCGCCACTACAGCTGTACGTGGTCTATCAGTCGTGACCATCACTTTATCTGAGCCTTGTGCAGGTCAATAGCTTAAACATATACATTATTCATACACATTATTCATACCTGTCAAGTATCACATATACCTTTCCATGAGCTGAATAAAAATCGTATGACTTTAGCAAGAAAGAAATCCTCAAACGTTTGGAAGAATGAAATCCTCAAACGTTTGGAAGAATGAAATCCTCAAACGTTTGGAAGAATGAAATCCTCAAACGTTTCCAAAAATGAAATCCCTAAACGTTAGCAAGAATGAAATCCTCAAACATTAGCAGAATGAAATCCCTGAACGTTTGGAAGAAAAAAAATCCCTACACGTTTGCAAAAATGAAATCCTTAAACGTTAGGAAGAATAAAATCCCCAAACGTTTGGAAGAAGAAAATCCCTAAAATCAGCTTTCACCTCGAATAGTCCAGTTGGTTCACTTCAACATCAAACTCAGTTGCTGTGTCCACCACATTGTCTGAAACGTCCACGTTAAGCTGCGAGCTAACCAGATAACGAAAACGGATCTAGAACGAGCTGTTGAGAACTCACGGTATCAACAACTGATTCACGTCCTCAGTCAAGACCCATGAAAGGCAGAGTCATGTGTCCTGACATACACTGGCACTTATGGACCAGCACAATCACCGAAATTCACCCCTTTAACGTAATCCCTCTAGCAGAGCCCCAATAGACGTGGATACACGTCCAGAACCGCACTGGACGTAGATAAGCATCCAGAGCCTTAATCCAGAGCCCTACATGACGTAGATATACGTCCATAGCCTCATCTGACGTAGATTTACGTCCAGAGCCTCATCTTGGTATACATTTAGCTCGTGAACCTTTTCGGACGTAACCACGAGTCCAGAACCTCATTCGACGTAGATAAACATCCAGAGCCATATTCCAGGGTCAAATATGACGTAGGTATACGTTTAAAGCCTCATTTGACGTAGATATATAATCCAGAACGTCATTTGACGTCGATATACGTCAATTACTTTCGTATAACTATCTTACTACCCTGTGGTCATTTACGTCCGCTTGTTTACCATCTGCCCAAAAAGGGTGGAACAAGTGGTTCAGAGTGACGTCACTAAGTGAGTCGTGTGGTGTCACTGTTTCCAGTAGGAGAGACTGTAGGAGGAGGATACCTTGCTGACTACCCCAGCAGGAGGGGTTGTAAGGATGGCTACCTCAGCAGGAGGGACTGTAGGATTGGCTACCCCAGCAGGAAGGGGCCACGGGAATGGCTACACCCAGGAGGCGGGGATCCACGGATAGCTACCCCCCAGCAGGAGGCACTGTGCAGATTTCTGAATACCCCGGCAGGAGGAGCTGCTGGACTGGCTGACTACCCCAGCAGGAGGAGCTGCAGGACTGGCTGACTACCCCAGCAGGAGGAGCTGCTGGACTGGCTGACTACCCCAGCAGGAGGAGTCTGGCTGAGGAAGAGGCTGACACAGGGTCAAGAGAACGTGACATTTATCCTGGGGTCAGTGCTGCTGGTCCATAACAAGGACGCTGTAACTCCCCACCAGCCAGGGAACCCCTGACACTTGAGATAAACTGTATAATATTAGTGGGATGCAGACTCTTCTAACACCAGAAGTGTGGTAGCATGTATGAGATCTTATATGATATATGAAGACACCATAAGTGTGGTAGGTAATGAGATGTATGAAGCTACCATAAATGGGGTTGCTTATATGACTTATAAAGACATAATAATGGTACTTTATATGATATACGAAGACCATAAGTGTGGTAGTTTATATGACTTATAAAGACACCATTAGTGTGGTACCTTATACGATATACGAAGACACAATAAGTGTGGTAGCTTATATGGTATATGAAGACATCATAAGTGCGGTAACATATATGAAATACGAAGACACCATAAGTGTGGTACCTTACATGATGTACGAAGACACCATAAGTGTGGTAACTTATATGAAGACACCATAAGTGTGGTAACTTATAAGACACAGGAAGTCACCATGAGTGTGGTAAGTTGTATGATATTCTACTGTAGTAACATGTCTCTGTATTATCATGACAAATTATATAATCAGTAATGCCACACCAGCAAACACTGGATGACTTACAACTACATAACCACTGATATGAAAGCCATAAAGTTTATTATAATCACTGACAGTCATAAGCATCTGCTTGTTATCAGTATAGGAAGTATATCCATATATATATATAGTGCGATGATAAGATATCTATCAGAGTGGACACTATTAGTGACGGTATGAGTCTCAGCTGTTCATTGTGCGCAGTGTTCTTGTACTCTGCTTGGGACAGTATGTATCATACAGCTGTTTGAATTGTATTCTTCTTTTCATTTATGATCCACAATTACCCCAGGACCCTTTGCTTAAAGAGAGTCCTGGTTTTACCCAGGACCTCTTTTCAGACGTTATTGCAGCCCAAGGGTGCGCTACTTCGAGTAGCAGGGAAATGTGAGATCCTTTGAAGTGAGAAGTTCCTTTGTGCTACAGCCTCGCCTCAGGCGACTTTTCCTTTCGCAATGTGACCTCGAGCCGGCCGAGCACAAATATAACCTGTGTATATTTTGTTATACCCACAAACACAGACATTTACACCCAGGCGTTCCTTACGTCATGCGCACAATGTATTCACATAAAAGAAAACAACGTGACATGTGTACACACACACACACACACACACACACACACACACACACACACACACACACACACACACACGTCCACACAATATATTACCAGGAATACGTTCAGGAAAATCATCATAAACGACACTCACAGCAGAGCCATTTGCCAGCAGTGTCTGCAGCAGCACATGCTCCCAGGCCCTGGTCCAAATTACATGAATTCTCTCCCAGAAAATACAAATTCCTCCCTCCCACTGGTATGAGGAGAGCGTACCTGCTCCACGTCGAGTCATTTTACGATGTGACGTAACCTGAGGGATTCCCAGACGAAGGACGCTGAACACTCACTTCAACTGGATTAGGATGTTGTATAAATATGTCCATGATTAATATGTATATACGTAGACAACCAGAGGACTGCAAAGGATCTCAAAGAGCAACAGACCACTGGGTCATTTCGAAGCATTTTTGTTAATGATGGGAGATGTCTGAGAGAGACTCGCTGATTAGTGTGGTCTCGAAAGAACTTGGAAAAAGCGTACAGATGCTTCCAAGAGAAACACTTGCCAAATTATCGTATAACTAAGGAGGCGCAAACATTGTTAAGCATGGACTTGAAGGGAAATATCTATGAAGTCTATTCTTAAACGTATCTATGGTACTGTTAATCAGTCCATATATTTTAGCGATCCTTTTGAAGAAAAACTCCTTCGACCTATTCGATGCCAAACGTTTGTCAACGAGTTTGTACCCATTAATACGAGTGAAATTAGAAGAATCTTCCATCGAGATGATCGAAGTCTATAGTGATTTTAGATACCTGTACTAGATCCCCTCTTAACCCTCTCCTTTGTATAAGGTAAAATAGATTGAAGTCGTTTAGTCTGCTTTCAGAGGATTTGAACCTTTGTCCGGGAATCATCTTGGTAGCTCGCCTCTATACTTTCTCCACTTTGTCCATGTCTCTCATTCTAGTAAGGTGATCAAAACTGAAGATGAAGACGACGCAAAAACGAACTGCAAAGAATGAGGATCATTTCCCTTACCTTAAATACGACAGCCCGACAACCTTAACTATGAGTGAGGGGATTTGGTTCGGCTTTTTTAATGCTTCTTAAAGCTTTACTGCTTACTTGGTTTTAACTAACCAAGGTTAGGTTAGGTTACGTTCAGATCTTTTCCCAATCTTACGTTTTGCTGTTCAACATAATATATTCAAGCTTATCTTCTCATTTTCACTTCCGATATGTAAATTCTGCAATTACTAGTACCAAAGCTCAGTTGTAGATATATGTTCCAGCTACGTGTCGTCCACGAAGTTGATATAGTGTAGCCAATTATGAGTCTAATCAGCACGGGAAAACTGCCATATGCGAAATGGCAAACTGCTCTGCTCTTGAAAGTACGTATCCAAAAATACATATCTGTTTACACAGTACGTAGTTAATGGCACCCACCGTTCAACGTAGGGCTATCGTGTTTTGGTATATCACAAAGGCCAGTTTGTCATATCCCCCAACGCGACCCAAGTCACTCCTTTTATCCTCCCTCTGCCTCACTTTCACGTAGGTTGTTTTACAACTATTTACAAACTCATAACTTCACTATTTCAAGCACACCAATTGACAACGCTTAACACAGCCCTCTGCCCTTCACTCCATTTTTTTCGTTTCATTTTTTTCGTAATACTTGTGACGTTCCATATCCATCCAGATTCTCTGGTGCCGAAATGGAATGGAGCCATCGTTCGAGGAGGTCTGGATGGTTTTCAGGGGCCCCCCTTGACCGGCATTAAGTACCTAGAACCTAGCCCATTTTTCCGAACTCACCTACTAGACTTGGAATGGAACCATCGGTCGAGGAGGTCTGGATGGTTTCCGCCCCGCCCTCGACCGGCATTAAGTACCTGGAAACTAGTCCATTCTTCCGAACTCACCTCCTAGACTTGGAATGGAACCATCGGTCGAAGAGGTCTGGATGGTTTCCAGGGCCCCCCTTGACTGGCATTAAGTACCTGGAAACTAGTCCATTCTTCCGAACTCACCTCGTAGACCTGGCACTTTTTTCTTCATTTCTGCAACACCTGCAGTCTGAAACCTATCCTTCCTCTTGTGGAACAAAATCTATCTACTTCCTCACTTGATTTCCGTCTAGCAAAAACCCAACTGACCGAGGCTGCTAGCTATCCCTGAAGGACTCTCAGGATCTCTGACTTTGGTCTCTACCGTCGTTTGCGCTCCAGGGGGGGGGGGGGGGGGGGGAGAGAGAGAGAGAGAGAGAGAGAGAGAGAGAGAGAGAGAGAGAGAGAGAGAGAGAGAGAGAGAGAGAGAGTGAGAGAGAGAGAGAGAGAGAGAGAGAGAGAGAGAGAGAGAGAGAGAGAGAGAGAGAGAGAGAGAGAGGTTTGTGCCTTCTATAATATAAACACGCCCGTTGCTCGACCCGTAAATCTCTCGTCTCCTGGTGTTGATGCCACCAAGCTCATAGCTTTTCTCTCACTTTTGGCTTTGTTGTCAAGTTTATTATACATTTTACCCCAAATTCCTGCGGCTATGTGCAGCTCTTTGAATATTTGACAATGTTGCCTCTCGCACATCAACGCGCTGAAATCCTCTTTGCGAGCGAACGTAATGTACAGCATAAGGATTTTATAGACTCTATCAGCAACGATCCCGACAGAGCTGAGACTTTTTCCTCTTTTCTCCTTAATTATTAGGAACAGGTAAACACCAAAAGGTAGTTCTCGATCTCCACCAACACTTTTCCAACAGGTTCGACCCCTCTTTTTCTACTTATAAATCTCCTTATCATGAATTCACGGTTACTCCCCCAGTAAAGTTCACCTAGCCACTATCATATTACCATCTCTTCTAAATGGACACGACCACCCTGTCTCTCCCCTTTCTAAAGCTAACATTACCACCTTGGCAGAGATCAGCGGTTATCTTGAGTGACTTTCCCCTTCAACAGATATTGCTTCCCTGGCCAAAATGTCTCTCGCTGTGCTGAACGTATAACGGAGCTTGTATTGGCCGGGGTAGACTCATATATTCCATCTGATATCAAATGTTTTTCTCCTCTCTCTCTTCTTGAAATAGTATGATCTTTCCTGTCATAAACACGCCACGTCAGGAACACAGCGTACCAAAACATGGAACGCTTTCCCTTATCTTAAACCTCAATTCCCTTTCCCTATTACTAGGAGATACTGCAAAAAGTGTTTTCTAAAAAAGGCAGCCATACCTTTAAGATGTGCTGATTTGAATTCTTTTACTAACAAATGTTTCTGGTTCTTAAAGAAAAACGAAAATTGCAATGTATGAGTATCGGATTCGTAGACAGCTTTCTAATATATTGGTTATATTTGAGTTTTCTTTGAATTGTACGCTACCCCAATAGGCACTTTTCCTTTTAATTTCATTGCGTTATATTACTAGGTTAGCTGCAGAAAACGTTAAATAGGCTTCAACTCACTAATAACTTCCATCAGATATTTTGATTTAGCGTATTCAATTTTCGTTTTTACTCATAAAGGTTGCAGACTTGACGACAGTAAATTACGAGTGTAATACGCTCTGCTAAAATCACTGTTTCGTCCTGCAACCTGCAGGAGGCGAGACGCCATAAGTTTATGTATATGCTTAACCTGACTCATGTGAAGGAGGAGGTAAGCATGCAGGGCTAAAAGATTCACAGGTGTGTGGTACGAGATTCTCAGGCAGAGGTGAGGAGGAAGAGGCTGTTGTGTGTAAGATATAAACAATATAGGTGAAAAATATTGGATCAAAGTAACGTCTGGGCTCAGAGAAATGAGGTTATGATAAGGTTAATGTTATCATAGAACTGTTAATGATGAGATCTATAGAGTGAGAAGTGAGAAATGGAGCGGTTACAGTTGATAACCATGACGCATTCAAAGGTCCCCTGGGATCGAGCGGATAGGTTCGAATACTAGTTGCGGTAGTCAGCCCACAGTCAACCCAGCTATTCATCCTTCCCTAGTCGTTGGTCGATAAACCGGGTTACCTGGCTCAAACTAGGAATGACAAACCTGTCGATAAGTTGTATATGTACGATTATAGACAGCATTTTGTTACCGGGATCCACGCCATAGACCATTGGAATACATTTCCTGAGAGAATGAGTACCCTTTGAACAGAGTGACTATCTGGAAGTTGAGCCATCGTCACCAACACGAGAGAGAGAGAGAGAGAGAGAGAGAGAGAGAGAGAGAGAGAGAGAGAGAGAGAGAGAGAGAGAGAGAGAGAGAGAGAGAGGAGAGAGAGAGAACGAGCGACTGTCGCGTAAAGTGTCGCTGGATCCAGTAGTGTGGCAGGTTATTAAAGTAATTCCCACCCAACAAATGAGGGTATTACTATGGGCAGACGGTTCGTTTCGCAAAGCTGCTTCAGACGAGAGGTGGCTGAAAATCACCTTATTCCCGGGAGTTAGATGGCGTTTGTGCAACAAAAGATGGTTCTCTGTGTTTTAGACTTAATGTCTCCCCTCGTATGAGGCTAAGAAGCGACAGACGTGAAATTTGAGCAGTCTCCAGGGGGAAGGATGGATGAGCATGGCAATAGAAGAGACTGAATTGGTCTCATTTTCGTGTTACTTTTGTTTTCATTTCTCGCTGATGGAGGTGAGCGTAGGGTTGCACCAGTGCTACACTTGGAGACGATGTTTGGTGTGTCGTGTGGAGGTGAACGATGCTGTGTGGCTCGTAGTTCTGGACGATGTTGGGTGGAGGTGTACGATGTTTGTTTTCAGGAGGAGTTGGACAATTCTGTTGGTGCTACATAGAGCTGTATGATGTTGGATGTCAGGTAGAGCTGGAAGATGTTGGATGTCAGGTAGAGCTGGAAGATGTTGGATACCAGGTAGAGCTGGAAGATGTTGGATGCCAGGTAGAGCTGAATGATGTTGGATGTCAGGTAGAGCTGTATGATGTTGGATACCAGGTAGAGCTGGAAGATGTTGGATGTCAGGTAGAGCTGGAAGATGTTGGATGTCAGGCAGAGCTGGAAGATGTTGGATGCCAGGTAGAGCTGAATGATGTTGGATGTCAGGTGGAGCTGAATGATGTTGGATGTCAGGTAGAGCTGGAAGATGTTGGATGTCAGGTAGAGCTGGAAGATGTTGGATGTCAGGTAGAGCTGGAAGATGTTGGATGTCAGGTAGAACTGGAAGATGTTGGATGTCAGGCAGAGCTGGAAGATGTTGGATGTCAGGTAGAGCTGGAAGATGTTGGATACAAGGTAGAGCTGGAAGATGTTGGATGTCAGGTAGAGCTGGATGATGTTGGATGTCAGGTAGAGCTGGATGATGTTGGATGTCAGGTAGAGCTGGAAGATGTTGGATGTCAGGTAGAGATGGAAGATGTTGGATGTCAGGTAGAGCTGGATGATGTTGGATGTCAGGTAGAGCTGTATGATGTTGGATACCAGGTAGAGCTGGAAGATGTTGGATGTCAGGTAGAGCTGGATGATGTTGGATGTCAGGTAGAACTGGATGATGTTGGATGTCAGGTAGAGCTGGAAGATGTTGGATGTCAGGTAGAGTTGGAAGATGTTGGATGTCAGGTAGAGATGGAAGAAGTTGGATGTCAGGTAGAGCTGGAAGATGTTGGATGTCAGGTAGAACTGGAAGATGTTGGATGTCAGGTAGAGCTGGAAGATGTTGGATGTCAGGTAGAGCTGGAAGATGTTGGATGTCAGGTAGAGCTGGATGATGTTGGATGTCAGGTAGAACTGGATGATGTTGGATGTCAGGTAGAGCTGGAAGATGTTGGATGTCAGGTAGAGCTGGAAGATGTTGGATGTCAGGTAGAACTGGAAGATGTTGGATGCCAGATAGAGCTAGAAGATGTTGGATGTCAGGTAGAGCTGGATGATGTTGGATGTCAGGTAGAGCTGGATGATGTTGGATGTCAGGTAGAACTGGATGATGTTGGATGTCAGGTAGAGCTGGATGATGTTGGATGTCAGGTAGAGCTGGAAGATGTTGGATGTCAGGTAGAGATGGAAGATGTTGGATGTCAGGTAGAACTGGAAGATGTTGGATGCCAGGTAGAGCTGGAAGATGTTGGATGTCAGGCAGAGCTGGAAGATGTTGGATGCCAGGTAGAGCTGAATGATGTTGGATGTCAGGTGGAGCTGAATGATGTTGGATGTCAGGTAGAGCTGGAAGATGTTGGATGTCAGGTAGAGCTGAAAGATGTTGGATGTCAGGTAGAGCTAAATGATGTTGGATGTCAGGTAGAGCTGAAAGATGTTGGATGTCATGTAGAGCTGGAAGATGTTGGATGCCAGGTAGAGCTGGAAGATGTTGGAAGCCAGGTAGATTTGGAAGATGTTTAGTGTCGGCGGAGTTGGATGATGTTGAGTGTTAGGTATAGTTGGACGATGTAGGGCGCCAGTAAGAGCACCAAGTGGAGTTGACAAAGATGGGCCTCAGGTAGAGATGGATGATGCTAAACACCAGGTAGAATTGAGTGATGCTGGATGTCTACCCCTTACATCCCCCTTAAAACACAAAGTCTGGCATTTTGGTTGAGGTTTGTGATCATCCCTTAGGGCCTCCTATACTGACGTTCCTGGAAATGGGTGGTGCTTTGCTGGCCGAGATGCACTCCAGTTGTGCTGCCCATATAGCGGAGTTGTCTTGGATGGAATGGAATCCTACTACTAGATCTCTCTACACCTATTCATTGTTTTTGAACGGTCCTGCTCATATGCCAGGCACATCAGGGAAAGAGTGCGTTGGACCAGGAGACTTAACATTCCATTTTCATTTCCTCTGGGAATCCTTGCAACATTGCCCTTCGTCATGTCAAGCATACCTTCCTACAAGGATAGTGTGCCGATTGTCTCCTTACACTGATAAATCTTTCAGGACTTTAACTGAAATTCATCTCCAGGCTTCATACCTCTATAGTTAACTCTTCAATTGATACGGTCGCTGTTTTTGGCATACTGGTTTCACTTGACCCCGTTCTGGGTGATTCGGCATCTAGTCCTTCTGTCTAATGTCCTACTGAACCTATGTCCTCACCCATACTTCACACACATAGGGTCTTCAGAAGACTTTCCCTTCTTCACGTGGACATTGCGTCTTGTAACGATAGCTTACCTCCTCGTACTCCGATCCTTGCTCGTGTATTTTGTCTCTGCCGCAAAAGCCAAACTTTTCCGTTTTCCTTCCTCGACGCGGCCCAGGAAAGGATACCGCCTTACCCCTTCCAAACATCGTCCCATTGCTTTAACTTTTGGGAGTCTCCAAAGTCTTTGAACTCATCCTGAAGGCTATACGCTCTCTATCACTTAGAATCTCATGCCCTTTCGTTCGGTTCAAAGTCTAACGGTAATGTTTCTTATGTGAATCATCTCTGGTCCTTCTCCTACAGGATTTTGGTGAATTATTTCAAATTTGTGGTCCTAGACATCTCCAAGGCACTGAGACAGAGTGTTGCGTGTCACTGCTCTTTTCTGCCTCTGTCTGATTCCATACGCATAATCTCTCCAGTAACCAAATCCATTGCAATAGTCGTTGATGGAGCGATTTCCCCCATTTAGTCCCTAAAGGCTCATTCGCAACGCCTACTCTCATTCCTCTGAATGAGTTTCTTTCTTTAACATCTAACTATACTCACTCTTAGATTTACGATACTTCTATATACCACAGCTCATTCTTCCTCCTCACCTCACTATAATACTTTTACTTTCTTGTACGGAATACATCTCCTTTCTGAGTTCGAACCTCTGCTTTGTATCTTGGACACAGGGATATAGAAACTTGATTCACTACAATAATGCTATAAGGTGATATCTACCCCACACCTCTCCGTGTTTCCAATTGTACAATTTAAAAAGACTGTATTAGATTCGTGAGATTCCATGAACATGCTGGATACAACCTTATCTTCCGCTCTGTCCTGGTGAGTTCACATGAACCACATCTCGAGATAGAAGCTGGAGGCGTTGTGTCTAGGTGGCATCATTAATGTTCCTGAGAGAAGGGAGTTGATATTCACAGTGGTCTTACTCGCCCCAGTAAGAAACCCTCTGCTCATGTTTTCGGCTGAGTCTTCCTCCACTTATTTACTAGCATGATTGGAGTCCAAGGCAATCCTGCGCATATGTTCCTCCAGGATCACCTCTCTCCCATCGTCACACGTTAGACTTTGCAGTGCGAGAGCCAAACAGGTGATCAGAAAGGGTATGGGAGTTCGTGTGAGTGAGAGTGTAAGGATTTGGGATCTCTCTCTCTCTCTCTCTCTCTCTCTCTCTCTCTATATATATATATATATATATATATATATATATATATATATATATATATATATATATATATATATATATATATATATATATATATATATATATATATAACTTTTTCTTTTTCTTCTTCCAAACTATTCGCCATTTCCCGCGTTAGCGAGGTAGCGTTAAGAACATAGGACTGGACCTTTGAGGGAATATCCTCACCTGGCCCCCTTCTCTGTTCCTTCTTTTGGAAAATTAAAAAAAAAGCGAGAGGGAAGGATTTCCAGCCCCCCGCTCCCTCCCCTTTTAGTCGCCTTCTACGACACGCAGGGAATACGTGGGAAGTATTCTTTCTCCCCTATCCCCAGGGATAAATATATATATATATATATATATATATATATATATATATATATATATATATATATATATATATATATATATATATATATGTGTGTGTGTGTGTGTGTGTGTGTGTGTGTGTATTCCTACGAGTCCACGGGGAAAATGAAACACGAAAAGTTCCCAAGTGCACTTTCGTGTAATAATCGCATTATCAGGGGAGACACAAGAGAGAAATATAACAGTCAGTTGATATACACCGAAGAGACGAAGCTAGGACGCCATTTGGTAAACATGTGATTGTCCAAAGCATACAACGAGCGTTCAAAAACTTATCATTTTACAAATCTTATCAACAATAAAGTTATCTAACTTGTATAGACCATCACTAATATTAAGATTATAATTCTTTGTGTATTTAATAATAGAAGATTCAATGATATTTCTCTTGGTAATAGAGTTAGAGTTAACAACTGAGATGGCGTTACTCAAGTCAATACAATGATCATAGTTTTTAACATGATTAAACAAGGCATTTGATTCTTGTCCCGTTCTTATACTACATTTATATTGCTCAAGTCTAACAGAAAGATCCTTACCAGTCTGACCAACATAAAATTTATCACAGTTTCCACAAGGAACTTTATAGATGCAACCAAGAAAATTTTCTGGTGAATTCCTGATTAAGATATTCTTTATAGTATTATTGTTGCTAAAGGCAACATTTACATTAAAGGATTCAAGCAACATGGGAAGCAAAGTAAGTTGAGCTCAAACCTCCCACTGACACCAAGAATCTTTTAGTTCTCCCTTTTAATGATAATTTCACTTATACCTCTGTGATTTAAGCCCTCACTTTTATCCCCTATGCCTTTGTACAATGACACTATGCAAGCATTCCGCCAATCCTCAGGCACCTCACCATGAGTCATACATACATTAAATAACCTTACCAACCAGTCAACAATACAGTCACCCCCTTTTTTAACAAATTCCACTGCAATACCATCCAAATCCGCTGCCTTGCCGGCTTTCATCTTCTGCAAAGCTTTTACTACCTCTTCTCTGTCTACCAAATTATTTACTTATACTTTGTCGCTGTCTCCCGCGCAAGGAAACAGACGAAACAATGGCCCAAACCACCCACGTACATATACATTTCAACGTATACATATGTATACATACACAGACATATATATATATATATATATATATATATATATATATATATATATATATATATATATATATATATATATATATATATATATATATATATATATATATATATATATATATATATATATATATATATATATATATATATATTTATATATATATATATATATATATATATATATATATATATATATATATATATATATATATATATATACATATATATATATATATATATATATATATATATATATATATATATATATATATATATATATATATATATGTATATATATATATATATATATATATATATATATATATATATTATCCCTGGGGATAGGGGATTAAGAAT
Source organism: Panulirus ornatus (assembly GCF_036320965.1). Classification (NCBI taxonomy): domain Eukaryota; kingdom Metazoa; phylum Arthropoda; class Malacostraca; order Decapoda; family Palinuridae; genus Panulirus; species Panulirus ornatus. Next base: position 2,579,535 of record NC_092267.1, read on the forward strand.
ACTTCCCACGTATTCCCTGCGTGTCGTAGAAGGCGACTAAAAGGGGAGGGAGCGGGGGGCTGGAAATCCTCTCCTCTCGTTTTTTTTTTTTTTTTTTTTTTTTTTTTTTTTCCAAAAGAGGGAACGGAGAATTGGGCCAGGTGAGGGTATTCCCTCAAAGGCCCAGTCCTCTGTTCTTAACGCTACCTCGCTAATGCGGGAAATGGCGAATAGTTTGAAAGAAAAGAAAGATATATATATATATATATATATATATATATATATATATATATATATATATATATATATATATATATATATATATATATAAATATAGGGCAGATATAGGGTGTTTTGGTCGAGGTGGTGTGCAAAGTGAGAGGGTTAGGGAAAATGATTTGGTAAACAGAGAAGAGGTAGTAAAAGCTTTGCGGAAGATGAAAGCCGGCAAGGCAGCAGGTTTGGATGGTACTGCAGTGGAATTTATTAAAAAAGGGGGTGACTGTATTGTTGACTGGTTGGTAAGGTTATTTAATGTATGTATGACTCATGGTGAGGTGCCTGAGGATTGGCGGAATGCGTGCATAGTGCTATTGTACAAAGGCAAAGAGGATAAGAGTGAGTGCTCATATTACAGAGGTATAAGTTTGTTGAGTATTCCTGGTAAATTATATGGGAGGGTATTGATTGAGAGGGTGAAAGCAGGTACAGAGCATCAGATTGGGGAAGAGCAGTGTGGTTTCAGAAGTGGTAGAGGATGTGTGGATCAGGTGTTTGCTTTGAAGAATGTATGTGAGAAATACTTAGAAAAGCAAATGGATTTGTATGTAGCATTCATGGATCTGGAGAAGGCATATGATAGAGTTGATAGAGATGCTCTGTGGAAGGTATTAAGAATATATGGTGTGGGAGGCAAGTTGTTAGAAGCAGTGAAAAGTTTTTATCGAGGATGTAAGGCATGTGTACGTGTAGGAAGAGGGGAAAGTGATTGGTTCTCAGTGAATGTAGGTTTGCGGCAGGGGTGTGTGATGTCTCCAAAGTTGTTTGATTTGTTTATGGCTGGGGTTGTTAGGGAGGTGAATGCAAGAGTTTTGGAAAGAGGGGCAAGTATGAAGTCTGTTGGGGATGAGAGAGCTTGGGAAGTGAGTCAGTTGTTGTTCGCTGATGATACAGCGCTGGTGGCTGATTCATGTGAGAAACTGCAGAAGCTGGTTACTGAGTTTGGTAAAGTGTGTGAAAGAAGAAAGTTAAGAGTAAATGTAAATAAGAGCAAGGTTATTAGGTACAGTAGGGTTGAGGGTCAAGTCAATTGGGAGGTGAGTTTGAATGGAGAAAAACTGAGGAAGTGAAGTGTTTTAGATATCTGGGAGTAGATCTGGCAGCGGATGGAACCATGGAAGCGGAGGTGGATCATAGGGTGGGGGAGGGGGCGAAAATTCTGGGAGCCTTGAAGAATGTGTGGAAGTCGAGAACATTATCTCGGAAAGCAAAAATGGGTATGTTTGAAGGAATAGTGGTTCCAACAATGTTGTATGGTTGCGAGGCGTGGGCTATGGATAGAGTTGTGCGCAGGAGGATGGATGTGCTGGAAATGAGATGTTTGAGGACAATGTGTGGTGTGAGGTGGTTTGATCGAGTAAGTAACGTAAGGGTAAGAGAGATGTTTGGAAATAAAAAGAGCGTGGTTGAGAGAGCAGAAGAGGGTGTTTTGAAATGGTTTGGGCACATGGAGAGAATGAGTGAGGAAAGATTGACCAAGAGGATATATGTGTCGGAGGTGGAGGGAACGAGGAGAAGAGGGAGACCAAATTGGAGGTGGAAAGATGGAGTGAAAAAGATTTTGTGTGATCGGGGCCTGAACATGCAGGAGGGTGAAAGGAGGGCAAGGAATAGAGTGAATTGGAGCGATGTGGTATACCGGGGTTGACGTGCTGTCAGTGGATTGAATCAAGGCATGTGAAGCGTCTGGGGTAAACCATGGAAAGCTGTGTAGGTATGTATATTTGCGTGTGTGGACGTATGTATATACATGTGTATGGGGGCGGGTTTGGCCATTTCTTTCGTCTGTTTCCTTGCGCTACCTCGCAAACGCGGGATACAGCGACAAAGCAAAAAAAAAAAAAAAAATGTATAAATATATATATATATATATATATATATATATATATATATATATATATATATTATATATATATATATATATATATATATATATATATATATACATATATATATTATACTTATATTTATACATATATATATTTATACATATATGTATTTATACATATATATTATACACATATATATATATATATATATATATATATATATATATATATATATATATATATATATATATATATATATATATTATTTTTTTTTTTATTATACTTTGTCGCTGTCTCCCGCGTTTGCGAGGTAGCGCAAGGAAACAGACGAAAGAAATGGCCCAACCCCCCCACCCCCCATACACATGTATATACATACGTCCACACACGCAAATATACATACCTACACAGTTTTCCAAGGTTTACCCTAGACGCTTCACATGCCTTGATTCAATCCACTGACATCACTTCAACCCCGGTATACCACATCGCTCCAATTCACTCTATTCCTTGCCCTCCTTTCACCCTCCTGCATGTTCAGGCCCCGATCACACAAAATCTTTTTCACTCCATCTTTCCACCTCCAATTTGGTCTCCCTCTTCTCCTCGTTCCCTCCACCTCCGACACATATATCCTCTTGGTCAATCTTTCCTCACTCATTCTCTCCATGTGCCCAAACCACTTCAAAACACCCTCTTCTGCTCTCTTAACCACGCTCTTTTTATTTCCACACATCTCTCTTACCCTTACGTTACTCACTCGATCAAACCACCTCACACCACACATTGTCCTCAAACATCTCATTTCCAGCACATCCATCCTCCTGCGCACAACTCTATCCATAGCCCACGCCTCGCAACCATACAACATTGTTGGAACGACTATTCCTTCAAACATACCCATTTTTGCTTTCCGAGATAATGTTCTCGACTTCCACACATTCTTCAAGGCCCCTAGAATTTTCGCCCCCTCCCCCACCCTATGATCCACTTCCGCTTCCATGGTTCCATCCGCTGCCAGATCCACTCCCAGATATCTAAAACACTTCACTTCCTCCAGTTTTTCTCCATTCAAACTCACCTCCCAATTGACTTGACCCTCAACCCTACTGTACCTAATAACCTTGCTCTTATTCACATTTACTCTTAACTTCTTCTTCCACACACTTTACCAAACTCAGTCACCAGCTTCTGCAGTTTCTCACATGAATCAGCCACCAGCGCTGTATCATCAGCGAACAACAACTGACTCACTTCCCAAGCTCTCTCATCCCCAACAGACTTCATACTTGCCCCTCTTTCCAAAACTCTTGCATTTACCTCCCTAACAACCCCATCCATAAACAAATTAAACAACCATGGAGACATCACACACCCCTGCCGCAAACCTACATTCACTGAGAACCAATCACTTTCCTCTCTTCCTACACGTACACATGCCTTACATCCTCGATAAAAACTTTTCACTGCTTCTAACAACTTTCCTCCCACACCATATATTCTTAATACCTTCCACAGAGCATCTCTATCAACTCTATCATATGCCTTCTCCAGATCCATAAATGCTACATACAAATCCATTTGCTTTTCTAAGTGTATATATATATATATATATATATATATATATATATATATATATATATATATATATATATATATATATATATATATATATATATATATATATATATATATATATATATATATATATATATATATATATATATATATAACATTTACATAATTAATACTTGTTGCCTTAATTCATTTTCGTCGGCACCCCGCCACACATGAAATGACAGCCCCCTCCCCCCTCATCCGCACGAGGTGGCGCTAGGAAAAGACAACAATGGCCACTTTCGTTAACACTCACTTACTAGCTGTCATGTATAATGCACCGAAACCACAGCTCCCTTTCCACATCCAGGCCTTACAAAACTTTCCATGGTATACCACAGACGTTTCACATGCATTTCACCCTCCTGCATATTCAGGCCCCGATCCCCAGAATCTTTTTCACTCCATCTTTCCACCTCCAATTTGGTCTCCCACTTCTCATCGTTCCCTCCACCTCTGACACATATAACCTCTTTGTCAATCTTTCCTCACTCATTCTCTTAAGCGACCAAACCATTTCAAAACACCCTCTTCCGCTCTCTCAACCACACTCTTTTCATTACCACACATCTCTCTTACCCTTTCATTACTTACTCGATCAAACCACTTCACACCACATATTGTCCTCAAACATCTCATTTCCAGCACATCCACCCTCCTGCGCACAACTCTATCTACAGCCCATGCCTCGCAACCATATAACTTTGTTGGAACGACTATTCCTTCAAACATACCCATTTTTGCCTTGCGAGATAATGTTCTCGCCTTCTACACATTTCTCAACGTCCCCTCCCCCACCCTGTGACACTTCCGCTTCCATGGTTCCATCCCCTGCCAGATCCACTCCCAGATATCTAAAACACTTCAATTCCTCCAGTTTTTCTCCATTCAAACTTACCTCCCAATTGACTTGTCCTTCAACCCTCTCAGCTTTCTTCTTTCACACACTTTACCAAACTCAGTCACCAGCTTCTGCAGTTTCTCATCCGAATCAACCATCAGCGCTGTATCATCAGCGAACAACAACTAAATCACTTCCCAAGCTCTCTCATCCACAACAGACTGTATACTTGCCCCTCTTTCCAAAACTCTTGCATTCACCTCCCTAACAACCCCATCCATAAACAAATAAAACAACCATGGAGACATCACACACCCCTGCTGCGAACCGACATTCACTGAAAACCAATCACTTTCCTCTCTTCCTACACGTACACATGCCTTACATCCTCGATAAAAACTTTTCACTGCTTCTAACAACTTGCCTCCCACACCATATATTCTTAATGCCTTCCAAACAGCATCTCTAACAACTCTACCAAATGCCTTCTCCATATACATAGATGCTACATACAAATTCATACATACATTCATATATATATATATATATATATATATATATATATATATATATATATATATATATATATATATATATATATATATATATATATATAAAATCATTGCTAATTACTATTTATGATTATTATCATTATCATATTATTGTTATTTGTGATTACGATTACATACGACCCAGGGAGTTTTACACTTGTGTTGTTCCCTCTCTTAACCTTGTATATATGTATCATATCTTTGAACACACACACACACACACACACACACACACACACACACACACACACACACACACACACACACACACACAAGCCAAATACAGATCTCTCGTCTAGCCCTGAGGGCAGGATGAACACCTGGGCCGGGAGTGGGCCTACTGCAACGCCCAGGATTCGTGTCCAGGAGGGTGCGACCCCGGATTGGCCCATGCTGACTCATGGTCAACAACGCCGCGTATATATATGTGTGTGTGTGTGTGTGTGTGTGTGTGTGCAGGTAAGGAAGAGGAAGTTAAATCTTTGGCAGGATGCGTAAGATCTCGGCAACTTGAAGGGTGGCGGAAAATTTGCATAATGGATTTGGATAAGGTTGTAAGCGGGAGAACCGGGCAGCTTAGGGAAGGCTATAGGATTTACGAGGCTTAATGGCCGAAGCAGGGAGACGTTATTAAAGTGTGTGTGGCGGAGAGAAAGGATTAGATATAGTGAAGAAGCATTCAGGACGTAGAGAAGGGAGTATACAGGACAAAAGAGGAGGCGGAGAGAGGATTGGAGTGGAAAAATGGCAAGGTAGAGAGAGTCAGCTAAAGAGGGAAAAACTCGGAAAAGGGATTTGATAGTACTGCGAGACGCGAAGAGAACTGGGGCGGGAATTACAGCGATTAAAACGGGAAGGACTGGATGGGCGAGAGTGAGAAAGAAAGCGAAGAGGGAAATGGATTCCAGTAGGTGGAGAGGGGTAGAAATGGTGGCCAGTGATTGGGAAGGTAGCAACAACAGAAAACGAATGTGAATGTTTTGAATTCACGGAGGCAGGAAGGGTCGAAGGTGATGGTGGCATGACAGAGGAAGCAATAACAGCAACAGCAGTAACAGAAGAAGTAGTAACAACAGGAGCAGAAGAAGCAGGAGGCAGTAGTACGTACCGTCCACAGGTGACAGGATATTTCCAGAGGGGCTGGAGTACGGATGGTGACGTTATGTGCGTCAAGCAGAAGTGTTGGTGTGGGAGCGTTAGACGGCAGTGAAGGCGTGTGTGTGAGTGAGTGTCCATCACCTTTCATGCAGATTTTGGTGGCACCTTGCCTCTAAAGTTCCGTTGTCTCCTTAAGTAACTCCTGGTTACTTAATTTAAATGTAACCATTACATTGTCGCCTTCTTATACCTTGATTACAACTTCCATAAGTCATCCTTTCCTTTGTGTGTGTGTGTGTGTGTGTGTGTATGTGTGTGTGTAAATGTGATTACTATTTGCGATTACTCTATATGTGTTAAGGGGAAACATGTTTACATTCGTGTTGCCTTGTCTCCTTGCCTTGTACATACTCATTACGTCTTTACTCCCATGTATATATGCATACACACACACACACACACACACACACACACACACACACACACACACACACACACACACACAAAGGCCAGCTTAAGCAAGAAACTCATTTATCGACCAGCACTATAGGGAAGATGAACACCTGGGTTGGCTGTGGGGCGACAGCTACGCTGAGGATTCGAACCCAAGCAGGTCCAGCCCCGTCTGGCCCTTTCTGATTTATGGTTAATAATGCAAAAAAAAAAAAAAGAGTCCTGTGTGTGTGTGTGTGTGTGTGTGTGTGTGTGTGTGTGTGTGGGTGTGTGTGTGTGTGTGCACGTGTGTGTGCGGTTATGCATGCATATAAAAATAAATCAATCAATACATTTCATAAATAATAGAGTATTATGCATGTCTATTCATACGAATTTCTAGTGACATCAAAAAACAAAAATGCGATAGCAAACGAAAACTGAAATGAATTTTCGCCCAAAGATACGACAAATGCACTAATTTGCATATACAGGAACATCCAATTGCTCTACCCCAACTTTTCAAATACTGATACAGAGTTTGGGGCAGACAGCCCCGCCCCCACCTATCACTAGGGTCAGAGTTGGTTATACCAGCATCGAACTATCCCAGGTTAGGTTCGTGGTGGTTATGTCGGCACCAGACTAGAAGTAGCGAAGACTGGGTTCGTTATATGATCACGTAACGAGCGTCATCATCAGGGTAAAGAATTGGTTACATCGGCACCGAAATAACCCTAACTGGGTCACAGTTGGTTACATAAGGTTTGGTTATACCAGCAGCCAACCAACACTTCTTGAGGGATGGGATGGTCGTATTAGCAGTCGACCAGCACTGGTAGGGTCTGGACTGGTAGTTCTCCCAACAGGGACCCAGCACTGGTGGGGGTATGGCCTGGAAGTTCCACCAGCAGAGACCCGCCACCATCAGTGTCAACACTGGTCATAACCACACATTAATCCCATTCACCTGCACTGCCGACTTCATATTGTGAACCCGTCGGCCGAAAAATTGCATACCTGTTTAATATTCATATTTCTTGTCAAAGGTTTAACATGCGATGGTAAGTGACTGCATTTCCGTACTTAATGAGATGCGGTGAATGTTCCCTGGCCATTACCGTAGATAGCGGGGGACAGGTATTGTGTCCAGGCACCGACCTATTAACTCCGGGCCGGCGGCCCGAGACACTGCTACGTAGGAAGAACAAGGCAAGTGAGAGCTAATGAAGTGCAGAGGCAGCATGGTCGGCTGGAGCGAGCCTGGACGATGGCACTGGGCAGCATGGTCGGCTGGAGCGAGCCTGGACGATGGCACTGGGCAGCATGGTCGGTTGGAGCGAGCCTGGACGGTGGCACTGGGCAGCATGGTCGGCTGGAGCGAGCCTGGACGGTGGCACTGGGCAGCATGGTCGGCTGGAGCGAGCCTGGACGGTGGCACTGGGCAGCATGGTCGGCTGGAGCGAGCCTGGACGATGGTACTGGGCAGCATGGTCGGTTGGAGCGAGCCTGGACGATGGCACTGGGCAGCATGGTCGGCTGGAGCGAGCCTGGACGGTGGCACTGGGCAGCATGGTCGGTT